>NC_080714.1:21901758-21909258 GCF_019097595.1 Hemibagrus wyckioides | reverse complement strand
CCAAAATAGCCCTGACATGTCGAAGCATGGACTCAGAGCATGGATGCTCTGATCCAGTTGTCTAGCCATCACAATTTGGCCCTTGTCAAACTCACCTTACTAAGTTCTGGATATTACCTTTTTTTGGATTTTGAAATTAAGGCAAAGACAGGTATCAGTACTCCATAGCTGGACTGCTTATGTTTGTAGAAATGTGTGTGAGATCACCTTCTCATAGAGGTGCTCTGTATACATCTCTGCATTTGCAAAATACAGCGTAGCAGAGCAGCGGAAAATCACAAGACCTGGAATCTGTGTAACCTGTAACACACATATGCACAAACACACACACACACACACACACATTACAGGACACACTATTATAAGTGTATGCAGATAAGATGATGAGGGAATCCTCAAACAAAGTAAGATTTTTATTATTAATTGTGAAATGAATATGTCAAATGGTATTCCTTACAAATATTGGTGAAATATTTTAACAGCACAGCCTAAAGCTAGCACTTTCTTTTCAATCTGCGGATATTTCAGCTTAGCTTGATATAATGTGTGGTTTCTCCTGCTGTTGTGTACAGCATGTATTACAGCTTCTAAAGCTTACTCAGCTCACCAGGGTTTGCTGATGATACAGGCTTTCTCTAATCTCAATAAGTACTGTTGGTTTGGAAGAATAAGGCACTTAATTTGCCAAGAGTAATTTCCTCTTCTGGAAAATTGAGCCTAAATACTGCCTTTTTTTTGTACCTGGTTGTAGTCCTCAATGGGTTTGTAGATGTCAGTGCCAGGAATCTGTCCAAGGAGAGAATACTTTGGTCTGAAACAAAGAAGATGAGATATATGAATGTGAAGGTTGGGTTTAAGGTGTAACTGGTGTGTAGATTTTGTTTTGAACATTCACACTCACAGCTGTGTCCTGAATATGACGGTGAACATGGAGAAGGCGATGGACGCAGCCAACCCCAGATCAGGGTTTAACAGCACAGTGAAGATGAATGTCATCACCCAAACAAGCTGCAGATGGACAGCACAGTAAACAAACTGGTAAATGAACAGCTTCTGTCCACAGACTGAAATAACAAAGCTCTCCATTTATAAAAGAGTAAGATAAGTCTCTCGGTGTATTAATAGATCTCTATACAGATTACTCATCTCCTGCTGCTGTGATTAATCTTATATGGATAACAAGCAGTCTTTAAGGCTTTATTCACAATGTGTACAATTCAGAAGAGGCTGGGCCTTTAGAGTGTGGTTTATTTTACTGATTTAGAACTAGATTTCTTTTTGATTATGCATATTATTAAAAGAATCAAATAAAAATTAAATTACTAACAACAACAACAACACACATCTCTCTCTCTCTCTCTCTCTCTCTCTCTCTCTCTCACCATGTCCACTTTGTTGCTCCTCCATAGTGTTCGAATGTCTGTAAACTGCTTCAGCATCCCATGCAGGTTTACATAGATAACAGCAGCCAATACAGCCTAGACACACACACACACACACAAACTTTAGAAAAGAACAATTTCCTAGGCCAGTGTTTGTGTATGTGACATTTCAGGACATATGATTATGATTATAATATATATGTGTGTATATATATATATATATATATAACCACATTATATACATACATACACTGACCAGGCATAACATTATGACCACTAACAGGTGAAGTGAATAACACTGATTATCTCCTCATCATGGCACCTGTTAGTGGGTGGGATATATTAGGCAGCAAGTAAACACTCTGTCCTCAAAGTTGATCCGTTAGAAGCAGGAAAAATGGGCAAGCATAAGGATTTGAGCGAGTTTGACAAAGGGCCAAACTGTGATGGCTAAATGACTGGATCAGAGCATCTCCAAAACTACAGCTCTTGTGGGATGTTTACGGTCTGCAGTGGTCAGTATCTAATAAAAAAGTGGTCCAAAGTGAACTGGCGACAAGGTCATGGACGGCCAAGGCTCATTGATGCACATGGGGTTTGAAGGCTGGCCCATGTGATCCGATCCACCAGACGAGCTACTGTTGCTCAAATTGCTGAAGAAGTTAATGCTGGTTCTGATAGAAAGGTGTCAGAATACACAGTGCATGATGGGTCAGGGCTGTTTTGGCAGCAAAAGGGGGACCAACACAATATTAAGCAGGTGGTCATAATGTTATGCCTGGTTGGTTTATATGTGTTATGTATGTAACTATTTTGGTTAGTTACATGCATACACACACTCTCTCTCTCTCTCTCTCTCTCTCTCTCTCTCCATCCATTTACTGGCAGACAATCTGGATACCTTTGGCAGCTCTTCAAAGAGTTCTCCAATCTTTAGCAAGATCACAAGCATCACTAAAGCTGAGAGAGCACCTGCAACCTAAATGAAGGGAAAGCAAAAGAGAGAAAGAGAGAAAGAGAGAGAGAGAGAGACAGAGAGAGAGACAGAGAGAGAGAGAGATCAAAGATGTGCTCAAACACATTGTGGACTTCAAAGGAATCTAAAATAAACTATCATGTGCAAATACTAAGAATCAGTATATACAGGTTTTTGTTTTTGAACAGTGAGTTATACATTTCACTGTGTTTATAAGTGACTCTTCCTAATCAAATGCATGATATAATATTTTTACTAGAAAAAATTCCTAGCCATTGTATGATTAACATTCGGTCTGACAGCAACTTTAAAATACATTAAAATATGAATATTCTGTGTAGGACATAGTTTTCCAATCCCTGGCCTTGGAGAACCCACTGACCTGCACATTTTAGTGCTTTCCCTGCTCTATCTCACTCACTGCAACTCCATTAGGAGACTCAGACAGACTGGGTATTGATTCAGAAGGACTGTGTGTTATGCAGGACAGAAGGCACTCCAGTACCAGGAACCTGTGATGTAGCATTTTGAATAATTGGATAGTGAGTGCTAAAAATAATCTCTGGCTACAGAAAGGAGCTGGAAAAAAAAAAGTCATTTTATCCTGTATTATTTTCAATTTTCAACCCAGTATTTTTTATTTTATTTTATTTTATTTTATTTTATTTTATTATTTATTTATTTATTTATTTATTTATTTATTTATTTATTTATTTATTTATTTATTTTATTCATTTATTCATTTATTCATTTATTCATTTATTTATTTAATTTTTACTCTTCGTCCTCTATCCGCATCACAAAAAGACCTTTGAATCAATTTGTTTGATTTATTTGATTTAGGATTTTCTGCAGTATTCTGACCTGCGTCTTTCCGCCTGTACTAATTTGCACCATAGTGCGAGACATGGAGCAGCTGATGGCGAAGCACTGGAACACGGCACCGATCGAGTTGCTCAGTCCGAATGCAATCAGCTCCTATAGCAGGTAGAAACCATTAATAATTAAACTATAGGGATTTAACAGTCATTAATGGCATATCACAGAAATCAATGGATTTTAGCTGTTAATTTATTTATGAGTCTCTTTTGCCTGATTACTGTCGACTTTGTAGCCATATTTGAGAGCAAAGATTCGGCCAAGGGAGATGGCAATACCGTAACCCACAACAGCCAGAGCAAATGCATCACCGATCATGGATCCCATCATAGAGAACGCAGGCAACACGGGAGCCTGCAGACTAAAAACATAATATATTTAGTCGGTTATTCATGTCACTATCAGCATTATCACCACAACTTCTAGACAACTGCTGTGTTTTAGTATATTTATGCAAAGCATTGGGAGAGATTAAAATAAAGACTCACCCTGATGGTATTGTACCCACAACGTCCACATTGTACACAGTCTTGAAATCAAATTGCCATGACACTACAGTAGCTATAATAATCTACAACACACACACACACACACAAACAAACAACACAAACAATTCAAATCTATTAAAATGCATCCATCTCTATATTTTCTTTTTAAATCACTCAAGTCTTTAAACTAATAGTCTTTAAGTATGTTAAACTAATATTTTCTAAATAAACTCAACATAAATTGACCTGCATTATTTATGCATTACAACAGTAAATATGACATTATGCGAGAGTTAAGTGCATAACTAATGATCAGAAATAGCATGTTCGAGTGTGTGATTGTGTTAATGTGACTGTGAAAAAAAGTAGTTTCTTGACTGGTGTTGAAATAGCTAGACATGTACCAGTCTGATACTGAGTACTGATATCATGGTCAGTATTTGGCTGAATTTCTGATCAGTGGTGTCTGATCAGATTTGACATCTTTTCCAAGCTGATCTATTGAGATATTTTATGTGCATGATGTTCAGTGACCTGAACACAGGACAACATGTCTAAGAAATACTACCAAAAATGATGACGACAGAAATATAGAGGACAATCCATCATTTACACCTAGAGGAGATTTAGCATAGCCAGTCCGAATATTTTGGAGATGAGAAGAAACCAGAGAACCCAGTGGAAATCTCTTGAGATATGGGGAGAACATTAACTTAAGCAGAGGATCAAACCTGGAGCTATGAGGCAGCCTGCTGTACCACAAGGCTGGCAGTATTAATGTATGTAAAATGCATACATGTGTATATGTATATGTATATGTATATGTATACGTAAATGGATGTATATGGATGTTTATAGATTACTCACAGCAAACAGCTCAACAGGAATAGGAACAGGAAGTTTGCGTGCCAGATAAGTATTTATTTCCTTAGCAATGATCAGACCAACAATTGTAACAATGCTCACAACCAGAGTCCCGATGTTTGTCCCACCCAGTAAGGAACACACGTCCAACACCGTCTGAGGAGAGACAGACAGCGAGTGAGTGAAAAAGAAGCAGGAAGTTAAAAATATCTGCTCTAAAGTATCTTTCAAATTCTATGATAAGAGTAGGACTAAAAACATTCCAGACTGCACCTTTTATAAGAAAATACAGCAACGCTTTTGTTTTAACACAGCAAAAAGTCAAATAATTTACTGGGTGAGCATGTCTAAATGTGTGTGTGTGTGTGTGTGTGTGTGATTTGTTGATACTCACATATATAAGAGAGAGAGGTCCACTGTAGCGGTTCGGGCTGATTCCAAATGTGTATTTAAACTGGGACACAATGACATGAATGGAGGCTGCTGTAGTGTAGGCTCTAACCAAAGGCTCAGAAAGATACGTCACTACAAATCCAAACTGGACAAGGCCTAAGAGCAACTACACACACACACACACACACACAATTAACGGACAAAATACTGAATTGAATGGTATATATACACACCAATCACAAGTCAATTCAGTAAAATGAGCATATAAAATGAGCAAACCTGAAAGATGCCAGATAGAAAGGTGACAGCTGCAGCAATCTTGACCCTCTCACTGTCCCTGGTCACAATGTCTATCTCAGTGATGTTGGAGTTGTTGCTAAAAATCATGAAATCTGAATCTGGAGCCATGCGCTCTGTCACACCACCGATCATCACACTCATCACTGCGTACGTACCTGTAAACGCAAGTGTGTGATTTTTGCCGGTCATCCCCTGCTAGTGTGTGTGTGTGTGTTTGTGTGGTGTGTGTGTGTGTGTGTACACACTCTTACCCACTGAGATGTGCTTAGAAGTCCCAAAGATGAAGTAGAGAAGGATCGGGTAGAAAGATGAGTAGAGGCCAAACACAGGTGGGACAGCAGCTAGCAGTGCATATGCCATCCCTTTTCACACACAGACAAACACACACACATGTTCTCCGGATGTGTTTCGATGTGTCCCAGAGTGCTTTATGTTCAGTCTTAAAAACATACACTTCATCTTTCATTTTAAACTGGAGTTATGAGGCTACAATATGGTGCTGTAGCTAACACACCTTTACTTTAATTCACCTGTAACAATATTGTAACAGTTCTAGAATAGAACAATGACACAAAAATTTCCCTCATGGGATCAATAAAGTATATCTAATAAATACCCCTACATAGTTTTTCACTGCCATGATACATAAAGACGCTATAATATATATATTATACTAAATAGTATACAAGTCAGTCTCTGTGACATTTAAGGCAGATATACTGTATCCAAAAAGAGATATGTTGTGACACAAACTACAAGTAACTGTAAAATGCATTACTCTTGAAGCAAAGAAAAGTTAAAGAAGCACTTCAATTTCTGACACATACTGTAAACATATCTCATCTGAATGTATCTTTTATTTCACTAAACTAATCCTTCGTGTCTCAGATGTAGTGACTGTGTTGTAGTATAAGTAACTCAAATGTGTGTGAGTGTGTGAGTGTGTGAGTGTGTGGGGAACCTTGTGGCAGGTGCATGATGCCCACACTGATTCCTGAGACAAGGTCTCCGAAAGCGTTTTCTCTGAGTGGGTAACGTGGCAGCCATGACAGCAGGGGAATACACGACAGAAAGCAGTTCTTCACACGAGGACCAGAACACCTGGCACAGAGACTGGGGTGAGACTCAAGTGGGATGATTTCATTCTGTGACACATTTATCCTCACAGACAGGTGTGATTCACTGTGACAATCTTTCAGAATTTTATTCTGTTGTAAAGGACACTGTATAATCTACCATTACAATGCACTTAATGCATTGAGCAGAATTTGTATATATTTATCTATATTACCAAAAGTTTTGGGACATCTGCCTTTACATGCACTTGAATTTAATATGGAGTTGGCCTGCCCTTTGCAGCTATAACAGCTTAAACTCTCCTGGGAAGGCTTTCCACAAGGTTTAGGGGTGTGTTTATGGGAATTTTTGACCGTTCCTCTAGAAACGCATTTGTGAGGTCAGGCACTGACATTGGACGAGAAGGCCTGGCTCATAGTCTCTGCTCTAATTCATCCCGAAGGTATTATCAGGTTGAGGTTAGGACTCTGTGCAGGCCAGTCAAGTTCCTCCACACCAAACTCGCTCATCCATGTCTTTATGGACCTTGCTTTGTTCACTGGTGTGCAGTCATGTTGGAACAAGAAGGGGTCATCCCCAAACTGTTCCCACAAAGTTGGGAGCATGAAATTGTCCAAAATGTCGTGGTATGCTGAAGCATTAAGAGTTCCTTTCACTGGAACTAAGGGGCCAAGCCCAACCCCTGAAAAACAACCCCTGAATTCAATGATTTGGAGGGGTGTCCCAAAACTTTGGCAATATAGTGTATGTTCTACAGCACTATTGAAACCTCAAATCAAACTGATCAATATCTTACAATTCATCTTCCATAGTCGTTATTTCTATAGCATCAGCCTAATTGTAGGCTTGTGTAGTGGACATTCAACATAAATGGATATACTATAAAAGAGAAATTGTTGATGTGATGCAGTTTTCTGTAAGGAGACACTTATTTAGCGTATTTAAAAGGAAGCTTCATTTTGTAAGAGTTGGAGATAAAGAGTTACATTTCTGCACATGGGAAAGTCTAAAGGACAGAGTGATTAATGGTGCTTGGGAACTTAACTAGCTCCCTTTAAACATCTTATTATCTACACAAGAGGGAAAATAATGGCTGGAGCCTGATAAGGAAACAACTGTTTACAGTCACTTTAACAAGTGA
>NC_080714.1:21429258-21556758 GCF_019097595.1 Hemibagrus wyckioides | reverse complement strand
TCCTTGATACCGTCTTTCTTTTAGTACCGTTGTTTAGTCTGGCTGTGATAAGTCATTTCAAAGTAGGTTTCTTGAAACATGGTGCGCAAGACAAGACACACAACTACCACTGGCTAATTTCCTGGTACATCTAAATGAAAGTAAATTCAAAAATCTTCAATCATTTCAAAACATCCAGTTCACTTTATGTTTTTCACACACATCTGGCCTTAACATGTATTGGTTTTTACATAGTTTTCACATTTTCTACAAAAACAGCACCCTCAAGAGTGACTATTGTGTTTATACGAAAGGTGCTCATGTGGCATACAATCTGGACCCAAAACACGGATACCAGGAGCTTCTAGCTTATACAGGATAACTAGAATTATGTGGTATTATTATAATTATTATTATTATTCACAATAATAATGAAGAGTGCAGAAGGTAATGTTGCCACCACACAGCGCCAGGGTCCCTGGCTCAAGCCTCCCAAAATCATACCTTTATGTGGATTAGTTAGGCTATTGTCACAAGAAAGTCTCATTAGAAATATTAGGATCATGTTGAAATAAGCTTTATCTAGGGTTGACGTGGGTTTATGCCAGCTTTCTTGAAAGGCTTATGTAGGTATCATGTAATCCAAGAACACAATCCTTAAATGAAGGATTTTCACAGTTGCTGGTTTAAGACAGAATAACTCGTTGAAATCATGACATGTTATTTACTTTAATCACTGAGATTAAAGGAAGCAGTAAGACTAGAGGAAAGACCTAATATTTTAAAGGATATGCAGTGCCTATCAGTATTAAGAAGACCACCCACAATGAAGCACGGAGATGGTACCATCGTGAATATGTTGTGAGGAGGTCACCAAATACAGGATAATCTCAGATTAAAACCCTTGTTTCAGTCTGGAAAGAGACTTCAGGCTTTATGTTTCAACAGGACATTGACACAAACTATACTACAAAATGCTACACTGAAATGGTTACAAAACCAGGAACTGAATATTTTAGAAAGGCCAGAGCTCAATGTGAGTGAGAACCTGTGCTCTCCACCCAATCTGCACAAATATGCCAAGAAAAATGGGCAAACATATCCCAGTCTAGATGTGTAAAGCTGCAGCTGGAACTGAAGTCATATATGGATGGTTCTAAGTATTGGTCAGAGGGTTGAATACTTGTCTGTTTCTTTGTTTATTTAACCTTTGTGTCACAATATACTAACAGTTTCAGTCCATTTAAATGCTTGGCATATTGTGTAATAAAGTCCATTCTAAATCTTGGTTGTAATGTAGAAGTGGGTAAATACATACGACAAGGCTCTATAGTTGTTGTGTTTAGTACTGCATCAAGTCTATTCAACTCTTGTGCTTTTACTGTGTGAGTATTTTTAACACAGAATCCCTACTGTGGAAAACATACTTAGAAAAATACACATACGTTACTTTTAGTGCTAAATCCATACTTTCCAATTGAACCACATTGCGTCAAGTTGGGTTCGTAAATATTTAAAACAAAGAAAAATCTTTTAAACTTACGCCGCCACTAGATCCGGGAGTTCAAAACAAAAACACTTTCTCCTGATGTAGAGCTTGGTTTGGCAAGAAACAGGTTGGAATGAATCCTTATGGAGGATTGATTAATAATGAAGTTTTTTTTTCGAGAGCTGCAGAAAGAGAGAGAGACCCAGAACAGAAAAAAAATAAAACAAAAGTGCAGAAAGAATGAAAGATCTGACAGCATCCTTAAAGCTAGCTGAGTATAGAGAAGAAAATACAGGGCTCATACAAAGCCAAGAAGAATCCAGATCTCACTCTGCCAGGCCCTGGATTAAATCATCAGACCCTTGTCCCATCTTAGTTCATGTGAAATTAAAGATAAAGAGTGGTGGTTTTTAGCTGTATTTTATGTTACAAATACATTTTCTGTTCTCATGATTAGCACAAAAAAAAAAATGGAATTAATTACGCTTCTCAAAAATATCATATTGAATTTCCATATAGACCTGAACAGGCACCCAAATGGACTCAATTAAATCCATGAATCCTGTAGAATTTCTCCAACAGTCATTTTCATAAAAGGCAGTTATTATTATTATTATTATAGTATTTTTTTTTTAGAAACTATAATTTTTTTATACTATAATTTTTAGATTTTTCAAGAAATAATCCTGAACAAGTTTCTTATTGGAATCCTTTAGAATTAATACATACTTATTCTAGTGTCAGTGGGATTTGCCGTATGCCAGACTTCCTCCAAGAAAAACTTAACAAACAGGCAAATTTTTGTGCCCATGTGGACGATGTCAATAATGCATCAGCCGAGTCTAATGGTTTTCGAACAGAGAGGCAAGCAGAGAGCTTTTTTTTCCCTTAGACAGTTGTCTTAAGTGTAATAGGCTGCCACCAAAGCTCTGAAGTAGAATGTGAATGAATATTGATGGAGAGAAAAAAAAAACAAAAAAACACTTAGCGGTGGAAAGCAGAACAGAATCGGAAAGAAATGTAGACAAAATATGCATTAACGTTTCAAATTGGAGTATCCTCTTCTATTTATTTATTTATTTTTTATTTTATTTTTTATTTTACGCATAAAATCGTAACGTTACAGATTTTAAAAATATCTAAAATACACATGAATATGGTGGGGCAAATTCAACACAATTTTATTTGCATTATTTTCTACTTCATTTTACTTGACATGCATTTTTTACTAAAAATGTATTTTAGCAGCTTAGCATAATTCTGCTGATCTTAGTCCAAATGTATTAACAAGACAACTGTGACATTTTTATGGGCAGATGAACAAAACAGTTAACCTTATAACCTTATACGTTATGTCATTTTTCTTTATTAATCATGCGTCCATAATTCATGTAGATATTATTAATATGTTTATCAAATTCAGAGAGGCATAGGCATATGACCTTGCTCTGGGCATCCATTTTCCGAGCTGAAGCACTGGAACGCTTTTAGATCAGAACTCTGGAAAATCAACCGGGAGCTAGGGTTAGGGGTTAGAATCCAAGTACAATGGATTGCAGCATAACACTGTTGGTTTTTAACATTACATATGGCATATTAATGTAGATATTTATTCATTTCTATTGTTAACCAATGGAAAAAAACAACAACTTTTATTTTCTTTCACAAACAGTGTCCTCAGTTATTCTTATATAACGTGTTATACTTTCATAATTAAGTGATGTAAACGCTAAACAAAGGCTGAAAACCTTCACAGGAAGTCCTTTTGAAGATTTTCTGAATCAACAGTGTTAGTGGTGTCTTTAGTTGAGTCATGATTGGTTTTTATAAATAACACTAACGTGGTAAGTGCCAGGCTTTGTGTAACAAGGCTTTTTTTTTGTGTAACCAGATGGATAAAATTTTTGCTTTATAATTTGCAACCTGACTGGAAAAGGCTGATCATTATTTATTATATAGCAATTAATCAGCAGGTCTATCACTTGTGTATCCTGTAGCTGTTTCAGGTGATTCCAGGAATTCCCTATGGCAAGCATATTCCCTATGGCAATAAAACAAATCTTTGAAAAACAATAAAGGGAACAAAAACTTTGTGAATCGGTTTGTGCCCAAAACAAAAACAGTCGACGACACATGCCCACACTTTATAGAATAATGATCTGCAAAACATGGCAATTAGCAGCGTTAAACTGTGTTCTCGAAGCTGCAGGAGTCAACATCTCGTCTCGGCGCTGGTGTGCGTGGGCGCTGTGTCGTCTTTGTGCGGCTGCTCTCTCTCCTCCCGCAGACTGCGTCTCTGTGCACAGGCTCAGATGGAGAAAAGAACCCAGCAGAGCAGAGCCTCAGACATTCAGGCTGTAGCACATTAGTGGGCGCGTGTGGGAGTTTGTTCGATATGCAGGGCTCAGAACTGGCAGCTATTCTACATATATGCACACACTGGAATACAAGAGGAATTGTTGTTCGAGGTGATGTTTCTACTGTTTGTGTATGTGTGGAGCTTTAGTGCATGGCCTGGAGACCGAACAGGTTATGCAACAGCTGCAATTGTTCAAAATACTGTACCTGCCAGTAACAGGAGACTGAAAAAGAGAATGAGAGAAATGTCTTCTACTATGAAGTATGTACAAAATGAGGAAACGTTATAATGATGTATATTGGATTGGATGAGTAAGAGCGCTGATATATAATTTCATTCAGAGATGATTAATAAATAATTGCGTGTAAATCTACAATAGGAAGGTTTTGGGTGAGGATAACCTAATTAACAAAACACATAAGACCTATCTGTGCTACTATATATAGAACAAGCTGTTCTCTCTCTCTCTCTCTGTCTCAGGGGTGACCTGAAGGTGTATATGGTCATACGCCCAAATAAAGTGGAAAACACTGAGCGAGCCAAAAAGCTCCTGAGCTCCACTTCTAACATGACGTGATATGAACTGAGGAGAAAAACAAAGTACGTGCTTTAAGAGAAATATAAAGATGCTCACAGACAAGTTTACGTTAGGTCATATGGTTTCTTGAGTAGCATGCCACTGCAATCTAGAGTCTTATTAATCAACACTAAGTCTAAGCCTTTTGGGTTTTGTTTTTTTGCTTTGGTAAGACTTTTACTAAGGGCAGTGTTTAGAGGGCTAAACAGAGGTGCAAAAATTGCTAACAAGAAAATCCTGGCAGGCAGAGAAAAGAACGCAGGAACCCTAGCATATGTTGATGGACAGATGGCTCCAAGTTAACAGCATGAATGACAAAACATGTACAGATTAACAGCTATTCAACTGCAGAAATGTTTGGATTTGTAAGCAACCAGCTGAGTGTATGAGCTTACGTTATACAAAATTAAACAGAAATGCATGGCTGATCAACAGGACTTTTTTCAGGTCCTGAAGACAGAAACTTGTGTATCGTCAAAGACTTTTGTATCATCCAAACAACAGCAACAAAAAAACAACCTATAATCCATCCAGAATTGTTTTGTTACTGTAGACTAACAGATCCCGCTTTGCACAGAACAACAGTATATGTGTTCTGGTGGATGTTATTTTAAAGAGATAGTAAGGGCAACATTTTCTCAAGCAGCAGTAAAACACACCGTAGCAAAGGAAGCCAGGTGTGACAGCTAATTAGCAGCGGCTCCATTTTTTACCAACCCAAGAGCCTACAATCCAGCCTTCATTTAGCACGCCAGTACAAGATTAGTGAATTCACAGGCCAAAGCTCACTTAAAGTTGGTGTGATGTAGTGTGATGAAGTAACTAATGATGCGTCTTTCTTGTCTCACATCCTTTCCTTATAAATTTAGATCCGATTTACCTTGACCGTTGCTTGGAAATGCAGAGAAGTGTAGATTTCAGGTGTCTCCTGTACTGCAATCTGTCAGAAATCACAAATATTACATCCTACCTGTCATCCTGCCACAACTGGGCTACATGACATCTATATAAACTCTTTAGACATTTTTTTGTGGTTGTGTTATGTCACTCTGATGGCCATTTAATGTGTTTATGAGTGTCATGAACCAGCAATGCCAGAGTTATATATTTTTTTTCTTAGTTTACTATTTATGATTTTTTATGAATATGTATGCCAATACCATGGCAGTGTTATTTATTAAATAAAAAAATAATAAAAAAAATTTAACTCTAACCTTAAATGTAAATGCATTTGGCGCTGATCATCATTCTTTGACATCCCAGAAGTACATACTTGATATTACACTTGACATAAAAATAGAAAAATCTATCTTTAAGACAAATAATATCTACTGGAATAAACATTCATAAATGTTTATCTAGATTTATGTCCATCATCATGAAGAGTTTATATTCGGCAGGTGATATTTAGCCTAATGAACGCTATCTCTAAGCAAAGTGTTCCCCACATGATAAATGTATCTCTGAGGCCTGGTTTGAAACATGAGCTTTTCTTATATTTTCACAATGAGACATTTCACAAAAGAGGACAGGAAGGTTTTAAAATAGTTGATTTATATTTTCACCTAAAATGCCATACTGATTCAATTAAGTTGTGACAGTTCTACAGAAATTAATTAGGAAAACTTGAAATGTCTCAAGGCATCTGCTATCAGTGCCAGTGCAGTGACTGGCACCATTTCTTTTTGGAACAAAGATCTAGTTCTCCATCATGACTGCTTCCCAAATTCTCCATAAAAATGAGCTCCTACAAGACAAAGATGTATTCTATCTATTCAACTATAAATACATAATACAAAGTGGAACAGCAGCATCCCAACAGGTATTGCACACAAAGCAAAACGTGGCTCAGAGTAACTTTTGAGAAGAGCCACCTGTCTTCATAATAAAGCTGAGATTTTTCCCAATAACACTGCGCCACCTGAATTTGCTTTCTTTAGAACATCATAAGTATCCACTTTAGACCTGGGGCTTCAAACAATGCACCTTTATCTTTGAAATGCTCCGACCTCAATAAACTTTTCTACAGCTATTAATTTTCATGACACAGATTCGAGCAGGAGTGGTGGGGCCTGGGACGGGACTGAGAAATCGTGCCTTGTGGTGCTTCCTGGCTGGAGTCGTTACAGCACAGACAAGCTGCTTTTTAATAGAGATGTGTCCTCATAGCTCATGCTCCATATATATTCTTGAATTCCATGTGGTCTTTTCCCTACAGGCAATGCTGTCTTGAATCTTTCCAGCTTTTCTGCAATAAAGTGTAAAAAATATGAGAGACTGTCCAAGAACCGCCGTTTCGTCTCCACCCATTCCGAAAATGGATACCATGCTAAAGGTTAGATGATGCATAATATTGGATGTGTTGTAGATTTTCTTCTACGATCCCTTTATTATATGCAACACAGTAATTACAAGTACAATCTTCAATAACTGTTTTATCCTGGTCAGTGGTGCACTAGATCTGGAGCCTATCCTGAGATGTGAGCGTATCTCAGGGCACCATGCACACACACACACACACACAGGAAAGTTTAGCAACTTAGACAATCTCTCTACCTGCCTACTTAATGTTTTTGGACAGAAAATCCGATGTAAACCCAAGTGTACACATAACCTTCCACAACCTTATCTCAGGATTGAAACAGGAACCCTGAAACTGTCAGACGTCAACGCTACCTACTGCACCATCGTGACATCTGAATGCAATACAATGGAATCCAATTCTATCTTATTAACCAACCAATCAGCTTTCTCTAACACTTCCCATTATATATCCCATATATATAATTATATATGCTCCAGATCGCCAGAAGGCTACTTCGCTTATAATTTTGTTTTTCTGATTACCTGGATAGCGTTTACTTGCACACCTTGCTTTTTATTATTTTCTCTTTTTTTGATAAGTTCTGGATTTCCCCTTGTGCAGGTTTTCATTGCATGTTGTAGTTATGTGAGTAGTATTCTCTGTAGAAAATTCTTGTTTTGTACCCTGTCTTGTGTTTGTAGGCTTCTGAACATTGATTAGACTGTATTTATTTCATTTACATGTTGAGTAAAATTAAAGAAAGCCTGCACTTATGACCAGCTTCCTGGACAGTTTATAATCTTAAACAGAAATAACTACACACTACATGCATCCAACCAAACTTGCCTTAAAGCCCCATAAAAATGAACTTGTGCCAATTATTGTTACTGTCGTCTATGTGCAGTTTTTCATCTTTTACTTTTGTCGTCCACATTAGTTTTTTCATAAAGTCCTTCACTACTCATGTGATGAAATCTTGTAGATATAAGACAGAATACTAAAGCGTCATTTTTTTTTTTTTTCACGCTCGGTTCCTCTTTATAGTTTTCTGATCTCGACCTTCGAATGATGTATTTCTGAAAATAAGCATAGACATGTGCTGTCTTGCGCCATTGATTTAAATTATAGTTTGCAACAGTGCCTAAAGAAAAAGACTCAGCACTTACCAACCACTCATGTTTTGTTGAGATACATTTGTGTATCTGGTAGACTATCCGCTTATGCTCAATAAACCTTCAAATATATGTTATAAATAGTGTTTCTATAGTGATGCTGATCTTAGCATGGGAATATTTCTTTAAAGTTCCATTGGTTGCTTGTTCATATGGAAAGGTGGAGCACCATTTACATGTTTAAAAAAACTAATTCATGTCCCAATACATTTTTAAACTCCATGTAAATGCTGCCTAGGAAAAAAATAAACTCTTTTGAGTGAACAATTTTAAGAAGTCTCAACAGATATCCTATCAACCTAATTTTGTTTGTCATTGTTAATGTTATCCTGTCCCACCAAAATCTACGTTTATGATTTCGTCTATCTACGAAAATCTACGTTTATGAAATCTACGTCTACGTTTATGATTTATGAGCCTTATTCTATTACTATTACCTAATATGTCTTACCAGTGCACTGAATGTTCAATGCTATGGACTGATTGACACCATACAAATCAAGCCCACGGTATATGAGCATAACTGTGTGCCAACTTGATATTGCAGCACACCCTCATGTTTTTGTGATTCACTGTTTATTTTCACAGTGTGGGCCACTCTATCAGGGAAACAGCCCACTGTCCTGTTGTTCTTAACAGGTTTTAATTTCACTGCCGTCTGTCTTTTAAGCCAAGCTAAACAATCAAATAATGCTATATAATATAAGCCACAGCAATAAAACAAATACGGGATGTAATGCAGCCACTTAAACCAAAAGCATCTTGTATCTCTGCATTCTACAAGCTAATTCGCTTTAAATAGATTACAGAAAGGCCTGTGGAATCATTTCTCTGAACCCCCTGTTGCTTTCTCATAGCCATCAACAATTAAAATGTCCGGGATAGCGTTTATGGCAATTTGTATGAGGGGCTACAGAGCATGCTTTGCTACAGCCAATGGCTCATTAAGTAATGATGCAACATTTTGTAGTAGACTGCTGTTTATCCGAGTGAGTAATATCTGCTAATAGTGTGAACACCTGCCACATACATCCTTTACTTATGACCTTTCACAATAGCACAAGTGTGCGTATAGACCTCATCACGTATCAGTTTAGCATGCCTGACCATGTTACATTTCAGGACACATGGTGCCAAAGCCTGGATTCCGAAACCACTCCAAAAAGTCATTTCACACCAATTACAATTTATGCCACCAGACCCATAATTCTGACTCTGAAAGCCTGCCACGGTCTGTCTAGCCCAAGGCAGCGCTGCAGATAAAACATAATGCTTTGTTATCATTTTTGTGATTCCTCATTCAGGATAGAAGTCAGCATAGAAGCACTGGATTTGCTCTCTCTCCCTCCCACTGTGTTACTGTTCACGCATTAGCATCTATAAACATACTTTGACTTGCTGGAATACTATTATGTGGGAGTTGTGTCAGTGTACACTACTTAACGTCCAGACGCCATACGGCCAGTCATCACCTGAAACCCTGAACCATTCCAAAAGTAAATGAACTCTGATCAGAGTAAACCATAGCAACATCACCGAATGTCGTTTTGCAATTCCTCCATTCGCATGTAATGAGCAAAACAAGGGGTGTGGAGCGCTGTTAGGCGCCAGAGAGAGTAAACAGGAAGCAGCTGTTTAAAGAGACGGCACCATTAAGCTCATCGCAATGCCTCGCTCTGCCCCATTGACTTTCACAGCCTCTCCAAAATGCCAGATTAGACTTAATATGGACTGGGCTGTCAGAAAGGCCTTGAAGGATAGGAAGAATGGAAAAATTTGTGCAGTTTTATGGATTATGAGTTCATAACATAAGGATGTTATTAGAACACCTTTGGCTGTGGGGAGAAAAACACAGAGTTTGGTTTAGACATTAAGCATCAATCAATTTTGGGACCATGATGTTCGTTTAAAAGCCTGTTTCCCATTTACCTGGCAATACAAATGCAACATCCAGTTCATTGCTCCTTGTCACACCTTCACTCTCTCTCTCTCTCTCTCTCTCTCTCTCTCTCTCTCTCTCTCTCTGTCTGCCACACCACACATTGTGTAAGGCTGATTAGTGTTGTATGAGTGCTGTTGATGAAGAACATCAACATTTGAATATGGCTCAGACAGAAACACCTTCAAAGAGCATTGTTTATTAGCAATGATGCTACACCCCTACATTAATTAAACACTTTAGTTTTGATGGAAATGAGCTAAACAGTCATTATAATTAATGTGCAAGATACACACTGATGTCATATTCATACAATCATATATTGTTTGAAGATAATTCAGCTTTGCTGGAATAAAAAAGAGAGATTAAAGAAATGCAGTTTTCTCTGTATCAGTTGCATCTGTAAAATATGTGCGTTTACCCTTGACATTTCAGCACGTTTTCCTGTGTTTAGGGAAAAAAAAGGAAAGACTGTGCAGCAGGTGGTGACGAGGTTCAGCCAGATCTTCACCGGGAGAGAGGTGTTTTGGGACAAGCTAGATGGATAATCTATACACTCAGAGTTTACATAATGCAAAGCTGAGATCTGAGAAAAAACACTAGAAGACGACCTGCAGAGGATTCAGAGTCCCTCAAGATCTGTCAGCGAGCAGCTGAAGGCAGAACGATAAGGCACTTATTCTAAAAAGCAATCTTGAGAATCAGCTCCTGGCACTAGATGTGAAATTCAAGCAAAAAATCAAGAAATCTGAGAACTCAAGAGCAAAATCTGTAGAATCTCTGATACAAGTGTTGGCAAGTGCTTTTCCATGCCGTTCATTATAATCCCAGGCCTGGACACCTGCAGGTTAATAAAAAAACTCCACTGGCTAATGGCTTATTTCTATTGGCAGGGCATTTGAGGTGATGGAGTGGTGTGTATCATGCTGTGAATGTTGGCTGGTGAATCTGGCAGCAAAGCCAAATGCACCGTTGCACCCTCTTCTGCTTATCATGATCCGCATGAATTGGTATGCTTGAATTGGTATGCTCCCCACACTGACCAATCTAATGACCCACGCCCTGAAGCATCACCTCTGTTGATGATCTGTGCAGAGAGCAAGGCGGAAGCACTGTTTCACTTAATCACCTGAGTCGGGATCTTGAAAAAGATCCTTACATATCAGGGCACATCATTTATGTCTACGCAGAGTTTTCTCATTTTGAGTTCTATGTATGGGTAGGTGCAGATTTATCACCTCCGTAAACAGTGGAGAGAGGTGGTCCCTGCTGCTCTAGCCACAGCAATAGCAGAGAGAAATGAGCTGGGACCAAAGTGCTCAAAAATATCAAATCCTACTAAGATCTCATTTGGAGACCATCTCTTGCCATCCCAGACGGCAGAGACTGCAAGGTTGTTTTCACTCCTGCCCGGGAGCCTTGACCTCATAGAACACTATATTGGGACTCCCCCATGACATGTTTGTGTGCAGCAAGCCATATCGTTTGCCTGAACTTAATATAAAAGTGGTACACGGTAAAATAGTGGTGAAAATGCTAGAGATGGAAGTAATAGAGTGAATGAAACAGGCCCATTGTGCTCATGGGTAAATGGGGCAGTCTGTTTCTGTGTATACTTCTCCAAATAACTGCAGTTAAAAAAAAACATAACTGCCTACCTAATTTGTTTTAATCATGACATCCTGGATCAGTTACTTAAATAAAAAAAACTGCTTTCTCCACCCTTTTTGATTTATACAAGTTTGTCACTCTTCTGTTTGGAATTTTTGGAGTGGCAGCTATGATTGAACGACTAATGGGCCATGTGTGACAGCTCCACTGCACATATGCCTCTGCTTATTCAGTTGACATAATGATGGTAGAAGCATATGCAGCATATGAGGCCAGTACTAAAATCCTTTAGATGAGCTGCCCTCAGAAATCCAGTGAAGTGTGTGACTGGATGGGAGGAACTATCTGAGCATTTTAAAGCAGTTCTTTGTTGTAGCACCTTGGTTCACTCCCCTGCATTTTCTCTTTCAGTTTGTGTTTGGATTGGGTGCTGGAGGTTATTCTGTCCCAGGTGGGGAGGACCATTCAGTCAAAAAGAAGTGTTTAGTTATAAAGTGGGTAGTCCTGACACAAAAGTTATTACTTATTGAGGGAAGTCTCTGATCTGACCATGTGACCTTGAGGGTCACTTACCTATATCAGGCATTGCAGTCTTCAAATTCATAATTATCTTGGATGAGTCTTTTCTCTGGTCAGGTAGGGAGTTGTAATTGTAATTCTGAAGACCAACATAGCACCCTATGAGAATGTATAAAGCAGGTGGAGATGTGGGTCGATTGGTTCTGTACTGATGGAGAGTGTTTAGGGATGAGCTTGAGGGGTCTTGACTAATGTGGCACAGCTGAGCTCCGTTGTCGCAAATATATTTATTCAATCGCTCTCATTCTCTTGTGTGCATGTCTGTGTACACGTGTGTGTGTGTGTGTGAAAGAGATGAACAATGCCAACACCGATCAGAATTTGATGAGCCAGCTGGAAAGCTGCAGCACAATTAGATTTGAAAAAGTTTTTCATTAATGCCTGATTAGCATGCCAAGGTAAATAAAAATGAAATAGAAACAAATAAACTCTCAAGCACATTTAACCTGGGTCTGCTGTATCCTCTGAGTGGCATACTGCCGAGACTGTTATACTCTCTCTATTCAAAACTAACAGTTGAAATCTAAGAACAGTTGCTGAACTATGCCTCTTTTACTTCCACAATAAACCTTGTAGGATAACAGACATATGAGAAGAATTCTTAACCAACCAAAGCTGATCTTATTCAAGGTTCCAACACTGAGGCAATTCTATCAGACCCTGTACAATAAGACAATCAAACAAACGTTTTAATGCATAAGCACAAATAGTCTGAAAGAACAGTCCCATCCCATTTAGAGCTTAAAAAAACATCATAAAAAAGCAAAGTAACTGCTGCCTTGAGCTCCATTATTTCAGTTTCAAGTAAAAAAAAAAGAAAAAGTAACTGCATCTATACCACAGGTGTGACACATAGAGGTTACACTGGATATCCCACGGGTAGGGTTCTTCCCAGCCTGACAGCATAGTGACCAGTTAATAAAGCTGCCTGGGAATAGTGGCCTGTGTTTGTGTGTGAATATATGAGAGTGTTTGTGCCTATAAATCGAAAAACACTTTCCACAATAATTCCACCATAATAATGGCACACAAACCGCTGCAACAGGCAGAGGAAATAGATTTCACACCCCAAACAAAAGGCCACCAGATCTGGAGCTAGAGAGCACAAGCTGGTTCAGACAGACTGCAGGCACAAACCGGTGAAGGCTGGAGCAGATCCAGTGGAGACAATCTGTTCTGTTTGTCCAAATCATCCGATTCACCCTTTACTGTGTGTGTTTGACCTGTGGTGCTGTACACAACACTTTGTCAAAGACCTTGTTCTCCACTGTGGAGGCTTTTTACTCAGCCTGACCTTGCTTCAAATACGCAATGCAAATAATACAAGCTCTCACTTTGGACCTCTTCCGTGCTTTCTCTGCCTGGATTTTTCCCTTTCTGTTTCTGTTTGCATCTTTGTTTCTCTCTCACCCACACACTCAGACTAGTCCCTTCAGCAACTTTCCCTGCTCAATCACAGTCACTTCTGAGGAGTCTTTTCAGAAGTATAAACTTGATAATGCCTGTAGAGAATAAAGAATCTCTGACCTAGATCTGTTAACTGGTGAGTGTTGTGTATGTAAACTCACACGCATGATTTGTGAAATCCAAGCTACAATGATAAAACTCTTATTTTGGAGACCAGATAACTTCACAAATTAATCTCAAAGCTTACAAGATTTCAGACATAAATTACTCAACCAAATTAACCACCTAAGAACACCAGCATCATCTGGTTTCTGCTTCAGAACAAAGGAGGTACAATACTCTGGACAGCAAATGTGGTCAGTATGTTCTGTACAGCCTTCACCTGAACCATTTCAACTACCTGTCATGGTCCATATAAACACATTCTTTCCTATTTCAGCATTCAATACTGAGGCAAGCTGAAAAATATATGAAAAATAGAAAAAGATATTTTCAATGACAAAGCCAAGGTCCAGGTAGCAGCAGTGCTGCCAACTTTACAAACTTTAAAGGAAAGAAAGAAAGATTTTTGGCTTTTTGTGTTTCATTTGAAACTTTTCTGCAATCTGACTCAGATCATTTCTTAGGGGAGGATCAGATAAAGTGCAGCTTTCTTTCCTGGGACACCACACCCACAGACACACCAGTCCTTGACAAATGGACTGTTAAGCAGTTCAACAACAAAAGTAATTTGCTGACAGACAGCATTCTGAGAATCTCAATTCATGAACCAGGCAAGTGGGATGAATTGGGTTCGACCAAGAACTTATGTCCTACTACAATGGACCATTAAGACTAATCTATTAAAAAAAAAAAAGAAAGAAAAAGAAAAAAAAAACATTGCAGCAATCTCCACGCCTGGTTTCCATGTATTCTTTCTCAAGATTCATTAGAGGAAGCCATCTTAATTGAACTCCCTCTCCACTGTTAGACACTGAAGGAACACCAGTAAGCTTCCATCCTTGACTCTTGTTGTCACCAAGGTCAAATCCAATATCTTAAAAAGAAGGATGTTTATGGTCTGGAAAAGCACTGCTATGTTCCTGCAAACCCTGTCCCTGCAGACTGCCCAGCCACATAATCCAGATATTGGCCCATAAAACAATCCTATTCAGCTCCCAGAGTGAGCTCCCATAATTCAACTCCCATGATCGTCAGCCTGTGATCTTGTCTTCATCTTGATCTTGTCACATGACCTTCAGTCAAGCTCATATCCTCTTATCACCTGATTACTAATGGAAACACACCCTTTTGCAATCGCACTACCTCCATTGTTGGTTCAATGATTCCAAACCTTGTGTTTTGACCATGACCTGTTTGGTGATCACATGACCATTAGCCTGCCCCACAGTTCATAGTGTTGCCTAGTTCTTTGACTCATCTGCTACAAGCATTTTAGTCCATCTCTCATGACAGTTATCAGCTGAGAAAAGGTCAGTGTTGAACAGTAACAGAAAGGAGGCCTGATCAATAAGGATTCTATTAGAGATTAGCCAGATTAGGGTAAAACAAACGCATCTATGCCATCCATTTCATTTTGCCAATTCAATAATAAAAATAGAATTCTGGGCATAGCAACTGTACACAAATACTCTGTCTCCAAACCAAACATTTGTGAGTATATTGTCTTTGCCAGTTGGAGATTTGTGCATATTGAGTTATTGCACATATTTTGTTCAGATCTTTCCTATGAAAATCAGTGAGAGCAGGCTTGGGACTATTAAGATGCCTGCAGTCCAGTCCTGCTTAACTCTGATCCCAATCAAATAAATCATCATCTCCCAGTGCTCAGCAGAAGGGAGGAATGTAATATAGACTAAATCAATGTCCACAAAGTAGAGGCTTCAGATAAGCTGAGGAAATTACCATTGGGCTGCAAGATGACAGATGCCATTAAGAGAATGTAAATTACCTTTGATGTCTCTATTTGAAATGAGATTAAAATCCCCTCTTATAGAGGAAAACATTGGAAAACTCAGGTAGATTCCCCCAAACAAAAATGTTTTCTTTTCATTTTGTCATGAATTTCTTGCAGACTTTCTTGTGACATCTTTGCATATGAATGTCTTTGCTTGATGTAAATTATTATGGCTTCATGTTCTGTAAAGATTTCTCAGTTAATTAATGGCAATGAAAATATACAATGGAAAAGTGATTTGGATTCAACAAAGGATTTAAAAAGAACTGTGATTCCTAAATTTGCAGATTGTGATGGTTCTAGTTGTGAACTGGCCAGTAATATACTAGTAATATACACAGTGAGGGCAAATGAATATTAAAGATTCTGTCCTTACATGGGACAAGCTTGGGTCATCAGCTTGTTGGATACTTGAAGAATGAATGGAATAAACTGTCCACTATAATTTGGATCTCTTGAAATTTAGGCACAATTATTTCTATGTATTACCCTTTAAATAAGAGTTTTCAGATCTGTAAGTGATCCATTTGAACCATTTCCAGTTCCTGGTAACTTTTAATGTAACAAATCAAACACTTATGTTCTGTCCTACAAGTATATAACAAATTACCATGCACTATCTACTGTAATTGTCCGGAACAGTGTCTTGAGGAATATCTATTGATTATAAAATCTTGACTAAACGTCCTAATCTATCTCCTAATTTAATCACAGGGTGACACTTGGCGGATTGGCCATTTAAACAAATTCAAAACACAGTGCCCTATGATGACCTCGTTTTCTATGTACCGTGGTCCATGCATAATATTTTAAAAATGCATATTAATAGTGTAATATATCTCACAAAATTTCTGACGGTGAACACACTACTCAGTACGCTAAGTATGCCATTGAGACACAGCTTGACTGTTCCATTTGAATCTGTTCCAACTTTGAAGCTGTTCCAGCAATCAATATCCTACAAAAATCAAGCGTAGTGTACAGTACAATGTATAAACCCCCACTAGACACTTCAATAAGAACACATTTAGTCCTGCTCATTTAGGCAATTATTGAATCAGCCAATCATGTGGCAGCATCACAATGCATGAAAGCTTGTAGATACAAGTCAAGAGCTTTAGTGAATGTTCCTGTCAAACATCAGAATGTGGAAATTGCCTGGTATTTGTCAGTATTCACCAGATACAGTAACTGGCCAGAATAGAACCCTATCTGATCTTCCACTTTGATAGTCCATCTGCCTCAAGATTTAATGTGATTATGAGATTATTTTCTGCTCACCATGGTTGTGAAGAATGGTTATTTGATTTACCATAGCCTTCTAGTAAGGTCAAACCAGTCTGACCATTCTCCTCTGAGATTTCCCCAAAACAAGATGTATCCACCTGCTCTATTCTGCATAAACAGCATGAAAATCTCAGGAGATCAGGAGTTTATGAAATGCACAAACCAGCCCATCTGGCACTAACAATTATGCCATGGCTAAAATCACTGAGATCATATCCCCCCCCCATTGTGATGGATAAAGTGAACTTTAGTTGATTCTCTTGACCAACTGGCTTATAAGATGATTGCACTGGTGCAGTTCTTTCTATTAAAATGGATGAAATTTCTATTAAAATGGAAATCTGTACACTGTGTAATACACTATTTTAGACTTTTTGGGAAACAGCATGCTAGCCAAACCTTAGCTCAATATGCTTGTTGTACCACTGTGATGTACCACTACTATAATAGTGAATGTTACACAAGAGGAGAGTTAGAAAAATTGGTATTACTGATGCTAATTATTCATGCAAATGACCATTTTAGCATCTGTGATATTCCCTTACGTTTTCTGTTATTGATTTGTCATTGTCCTCCATTGACTCTTCCATAATGAAAGAAAATACACATAGTTCTATTTTCACCAAACATGCTCAGCACAAATTGAGTGAATATTGTCATGACCCTCCATATGAAGCTCCAATCTGCTGTGATGATTGACAAGAGAACACAAGACACAACCTCTTTCTGCACAGTGTAAACAGAATCGCCCATTTTCTCAGTTTGAACACCTTTTTTTTTTGTTGTTTTCTTTGCGCAAAAGCAATTTTGCCCATTATGTCTTCCTATAAGCATGACAAGAAAAGAGAGGCTCTTTTTTTTTTTTTTTATAAATTAAAAAGCTACTGAGCAGAATCCAGCTTACTCTGTTGACTTTTCAAAGTGTGAGCCGACAATCCAATTTATCACATGACAACTTCTGAAAATAGATATTACACTGCATTTTAATCGTGTGTGGAAAGAATAGAGCTTGATGCTGTTATTTTTGCTGTCATAGCTGACCACAGGTACACAAAATACACGAATAGAAGCAGCAGACACAACACGGTGCCGCTGTGTGACCTGATGCTAATGAGAACAAATAAGAACAAGTGCCTTAACTGAAATTCAGGCAACCGTGGGTCATACGGCCATCCCTGAATACTGAATGCTGAAATTAATCCAGCTCATTGCTGAGCAGGCCAGAAACCTTACTGAGATTTCTAAACTAAGCTGTGATATAGCTGGGTCAGATTCATTTTTGGCAACAGGTGGGAACAATAACAGCTTGTTAATTCCGAGTTGTTTTTTCCCTTGATGATGTACAAGGAATATCGCTGGGTCAAGGTACAGATATAATCATCAACCAGTCAGTGCTTGCATTGGCTCAAGCAGCTTCGGTATATCTCATTAGCAAACCCTGGAGGGTGCTTTATATGTCTGTATTGGTTTTATGGTATGTTAGAGGATGAATACGCACTGAATCAAGCCTACTTACATGAGCAGGAGCAATAGAAACTGTAAATAGTACTTAAACAGCTGCACTTTTCTCCACTCTTTTATTTAGTCTTGACTTTTTCATATTCTCTGAGACTTTATAATTCTCTCTGAAGTTCTCATACATTTAGCAAAAACAGCTTAGTAATAATCTCTTCTGAGGGCCTCGGTTTTCACAGAGAAGAATAAAGACAAGTATATCCATTCAAATTGCTTTTAAATATAAAGACAATACCTCTGTCTTTACATTTGAAAGCGATTCAAAGGGTGGTATGATTTTTCTTTTTCTGTGAAAAATGAGTTCCTCAGAAGAAATGATTAAATATAATATGGATACTACTTGGTGAAGAAGTCATTTCAATTAATACGCTAGCGAAAAGGATATGCTATTGATAACACATTGCTCCAAACCACAAATCTGATTCTGGCACTGATTATGGAATGGCAGCTTCTCATTTCCTGCATTCTGTCTCATTTGCAGATTATCCTTCATGGCCACATTTTACTGTTGTCAATTAGCACAAAGCATGTTCAGTCTGCTCACTCGCACGCATTTCGCTGATGGGGAGAATTGTGCTCCCATGGGTCATTTGTTCTAAAGCTAATTGGGCTTTAAATCAAGTCCCTCAGACCAGCTTGACACTGAGGGCTTAAAGAGCTAGAATCTGGTGAAAAGCAGAGGGCACTGATAAATAGATTACAGTCCAATGGGTAAATATTGATTATGCGTATTTTTAGTTAATGTTACCTCTTACCATATTTTACCCAGGGGTCAATACTGATGCATGGAGACGGTGAGGATTATTGAACAGTACAAGTTTTAAATGTGTAACCAAATCAGGAAAAGTGAAAATACATGAGTGTGCTAATCACACTTTTACTGAAGTGTGATAAAGTATGGATTACTCAAATAAGAACTTCCCTATCTCATCAGATAATTAATCAGGAAGCCCTTAATAGTGTAGATAATTATTTCTTGGAAGGCATTACAAGGTGCAGTACCCAAGGGTGAAATATTAGAAAACACTGATATAAAGCATGGCGATATGTTAGGGTTGTTTTTTTCTGGTAAGAGAAAGAGTAGTAGGTCATGCCGACTGGGCATTCCTCCATAAATCTAAAGGGCTTACCATCTGTGTGATAAATAATGAAACTGGTTCATCTTCACCTTTAGGACAACACTAAGCCCTTTAAGTTAATGTCTATTATTTATTATTCATCTAAAAGCATTTCTCAGTAACTACTGTGAATTGTTTAGTAACTACAGTGGAACTAATATCAATATGTATGGAGTTATCCAGGAGAGAAATCTTGCTAGAGGGTCCTGTGACTTTAAGGTGTTAAACCTGAGGTTGGACTGGGTTTTTTTTTTAAAGCTGTGAATATTACTTGAAGATGATGATGATTTCCAGAGCCACTTGTTGGATGTGAGGTTAATTTCCAGGCCCAAATGTTTTTGAAAATGGTGCCAGAATAAACTAACCAGATCGTTGCTGGCATTGTTTGCAAATAACAGGTTTAAATAGCAAGGTAAATCATATGATTATAATAGTTCGTTAAAAATTAGACACTGCACCTTTAAACTTGTTTAATATCTTGGCCTTGTTTGCCTGTTCAACATTCCATTCATTCCAAAAACCCTTCTGGATAACTTTGTCTCCCTTAAGCCTTATACAAATCCACAGCATTATTGGCAAATGCCACCCCATATTGGGGCAACGGAAGAGCTTGTGTGTGAACCCATGATATTTACTCTGCAGCTATTGGGGATGCAGATGACAACGCTTCATCAGTTTACTGGTCTGCTGCAATTGGGGACCAAGTGCTGCCTGCAATATCGCCCAAGCCCCAAGATGCCCATTGATCTAGTGGATAGAAGCAGTCAAGGTGGCTTGTAGGATGGAGCTTGCATTGACTGACCTTTCTTCTGGGACACGCAGCTGCTGAGAGATGGAGATAATAGTATAGATTTACACAAAGGCTGTACATCTGAAATTAGTGTTCCCCTCTTGTGGTTTAAATTAGTCGACCGGTAATCCAATGCATGTGAAACTAACGAGCCATGACAGTGCCAGAGGAGTGCATGTACATACATGCGATTATAATTTAGACCCAATGATTTATGGTAGTTTGAATGGAATTAGTGAAGAACAAGTTGTAAATAGGCAGAAAACAAAAAGATGTAGTTTCTACATGCAGTGGTTCAAAAACAAAGCTATTTCTACAGTATTTAATCTCAGTATGTTTCAAAATGATAATAAAAAGCATCTTAGAATAAAGTTATGACATTTTGTACATTTTCTGGAAAAGTTATGGATGTCTAATTTTATATTTTATATATATATACACTACCAGTCAAAAGTTTGGACACATCTTCTAATTCCATGGTCTTTCCTGATGTTTATTTCTTTCTACATTGTAAAACAATGCTGAAGGCGGCCGAAATACACAATAATGTCCTCTGAACAGTTGATATTGAGATATGTCTGCTACTGATGCTCTGTAAAGCCGTCATAACGGCTCTAATCTGAGGTGCTGTTAATTGGAGATTTCTGAGGCTGGTAACTCTAAATGAACTTCTCCTCTGCAGCAGAGGTAAGTTTTGGTCTTGCTTTACTGGGATGGTCTTCATGTGAGCCAGTTTCATCATGGTGCTTGATGGGTTTTGCAAATGCACTTGACAATACTGTTCTTGCAAGAACTATTCCAGAACACCTGACCTTCGTGTCTAAATATAACAACTGACTGTTTTTTGTTGTCATTACATATGGATTACTGAAGTCCATGTGTGTTATTTCATAGTTTTGAAATCTCCAGTATTGTTCTAGAATGTAGAAAATAAATCCCTATATATACACTACCAGTCAAAAGTTTGGATTTATTTTCTACATTCTAGAACAAGAATACTGGAGATTGTTCTATATATATATATATATATATATATATATATATATATATATATATATATATATATATATATACTGTATAAATTATACAATTAGAACTCTATAATCACAGGTCAGTGAAACAGTTTTTTGCTTCTCCTGATTTGTTTACACACTTAAAATTTCAATCAATAATCCACACTGACTCCATGCATCAGTATTGACTCTCGGCTACAGTATGGAAAAATATGAATAATTAGTATGTAACAAATGCTTATTTAGTGTGACAGTGATTTTACTTTCCCAGCTAGATCTAGATTATTTTGATAAAATAAAGTAGTTTCTAACATTTCTCAATTCATTAACCATTTAAGAATAAAGATCATGATTCAGTACAGTGAACCTTTAAGGCCTCTCTCAAGGGAACCTCCTGAGGAATGCATTCAATGTTCCTGCAGCAGGGTTATGGAAAAAAGCCAATAATCGTAAAAAAACAATTGAAAAATGAATATATCATGCAAAGAGACATGTTTACTTTAGGAGAACATAAATACATTTGATTAAAATAACGTAGAAATGTGGAAGTTTCTGAGCAAAGCTTATCTAGACTGTCTGCAAAGATCACTTTAGATACATTTTAAATGAGAAAAATGTAAATTTTACATTTTAAATATGACTGCAAAAACAACTGATGAAGAAGAGTCATGTTTATGATTTTTTTTAAATATTTTTATTACATTTATTACATAATTACAAATGATATCAATCACATTATTAAAAATACTACAAAATATTTACCATACTGAGTATGTGTGTGTGTGTGTGTGTGCGAGTGTGTGGCAGCAAAATATCACCATCCGAAGGGTTTTCCCAGGCCACCACTCACATATCCAGGATGAGAGTCTGAAACCAAAAAGAAAAATCAAACAGCTGATGTCATTTTTCCTAAACTGCTCTAAAACTCTTCCATGAAAGGAGAAAGACAACCATGTTACAGGAAATTAAGGAAAGAAACAACCAGAAGAGAGTAACTCCTTGTGATGTTTTACTATTGTAAACAGTGAAAAGGTGTACAGAGTAGCAAAGCAGATTTCTCCTTTCTCGGAATCACATATAATTACAGAATGAATGCGAGCTGAATATCTGCACGAGAAAAAAATCTGGATTTTGGGCTTTTGTATTTGTCTCACATCTTAGGCGCGCTACCACACATTGCACTGAGAGCTTCTGCTTTCATCTCACACATAGCCCACGTACTTTTACACTGAAAGCCACAGCTGATAATGTTTCTCTTTCATGCGCTCTCTTTCACTTCATTTCTGTCTGCCATTTGCTCATCTAGTCATCCTCTCTGCTCTTTTCTTGTTTTAGCATGTAGAGCTGCTTTCATCAGGCCATGTATCTCAGGGTGGAAGACTTGCACTGAGGCCGAAACTCACATTTTCATGTTTGAACAGGCCTGCCATCTGTGATCGATGATGAACAGGTCAGGAGCGAGTGGGTTCCATGTATCGGTAGCCATCTGTGCCATAGCCTGGTTTAGCCCTTATCACCTTTGCAGCCTGTGAAGAGCACAAGCCTGGTAATGAGGACTAACTCAAAGTGGCTTCATGTGTGAGGGCCATCATTTTAAACAGCTCATGAACTTGTTCATTCATAAGGTCAGCAAGGTTAGCATAAGTTTAAATACACGTCCAAGCTTATCTCTCAAAAGCCGACGTGACTGGCTTGATGCAGCGGTCTAACAGACATCTGATACCAAGCTGCAACAAGGGACAGCCACCGAGCTCTAAAGACATGTAACAGGAAAGAGGCTCTTGTTGCATGTGAGGTATTTCCTCTCTGTCTACATCTATCACTTCAGCATGGTCCTTATTCACAACACGACAGACCACAGCAATATTATTTTCATTGTACTGGGAGGAGACCAGACTGTTGTTTGTTATGTGGGTTTTTCGATGGAGTGCTGCTGCTCCACTCTGTCTGATTTATTCCTTTTTTCACTCCTCTCTCTCACTCTCTTGTTCTTTTTTCTCCCAGATCTCCCTGTAGCTCACCCGTGTGATTAATGTTTTTCATTTGATGTCCTCCTCTCGCCTCCACCAAGTACTGACAAATAAAACTTCCAGGCAGCGTGCACAAATTGTCTCTCAAAAGAGCAGTAAAAGAGAGAGGGGAAGAAAATAAGCGAAAGCAAGGGAAAGGGAGAGAGGGAGAGAAGGAGAGAACACAAGATAGTCCAGGGAATGTGGCCTTTGGAAAGAGAAGCGTTTGAGAAGAGAATCATTTGCAGTAGAAGAAGTGTGTTTCAGCATATGGAACTCCTCCCTGGAGAAATCCCCCTGTTGCTAATACGCAGTTATTGCGATTGCCAATGGCGCTGCCCAAATTAAAGCATGAACACAGGGAGTACTTCAAACCTTGCCGTTCCCACAGATAACAGCATTTCCCACAATCCCTTAGAGAACCCAGCTCCCGTTTGCTGCTCTGTTTCGGCTTTATTGTAACAAATAAATTACCAGGTGCATTCTCCATTCCTCACTAACAGATATACAGTACGGGGATATGATTCTCACAGCAGATAAAGGTTACATAGCCTTTCTGATTTACAAAGTGAGGCTTATTCTGGGAAACCACATTTGCATAACACATTTTCCATTACACTGCTCAAATTTATGTCTCATCTTTCTGCACTGAGCTTTATTTAAAGCATGATTTACCAAATAAGTAAATACATAGATTAATGCTGCGGTACTACTGCAGAGCCGAACAGATCTGAATGATTTTCATTTCTCTTTCTCTTTCTCTCTTACACGCATGGTCTTTCTCTCCGGTTCATCATATTTGTATGCAGAAAATTGTTTACTATGGCTTTACGACGATATTTTCCTATATCAGCATGCCCTGGATGGTTTTATTCCTCTTACACCACAATGATTTGACACATACTACAACTTTTAATGTATTATAGTTCATAGTTTAGGGCAGAGGTGTCCGATACTATCCGTATAAAGGGATAGTGAGGATGCAGGTTCCACTCCAACCAAACAGAGGCCACATCTGAGTCTACTGAAAGCCGAATCCACCTGATTAAACAAGTGTAAACAGGTGTGTCGTTATTACTTTGTTTATTAATATATCGTTTATCTTTCAACATTTATCTTATTACTATTCTCTGTGGTGCTTTTGTACTGTTATGTTAGTCTCCTCACACACCCATGGGTTACTATATAGTTGAAATACATCTTTTAAAGCTGGGTTGATATACTGTACAGTATGGACGATGACCTGCCATAGCTTTCTGCAAAAAAAAAAGCCTTTTCAAGAAGAAGAAGAAAGAAGTTCTTTGTAACGCTAGTTCTTTGTAATGTAAGTTCTTTGTACGTTCTTTGTACATCCTTCTTTGTAGGTTCTTTACATGTAGTTCTTTGTATGATCTTGGTAACGGTAGTGTTTCCTTGTTTGTTTTAATAGTGGTTACTACCAGAAATAATATAGAATGAGAAAGCTCAACATCTTTGTATATATGTACTATCGGTACAACTTCATTCATATTTCTTTAGAGTTACTGCACTTGTTTTATACAGCAGACGAGTATAATTTTTTTTTTGCATAATTTCCATGCGGGGGTTTGATAGATCATCATGAGTCACGCTTTAGTTTTCTTTTAAATGAGAAAGAAATGTAAACCATATATCCGAGGCACAAATGCACTACAGACTTTTTCCCTTTCATCCTGGGATTTAAATCTACACTAATATGTACTTTGTATCACAAATGCCACTTCATTTGTCAGTTTTTCATCCTTGCATGCAATTTGTACCATGCAACGAACCAAATAACCTCTTCATAACACTCAGACTGTGTTGTAGCATTATTTATTAATTAGGAAAGGCTCAAATATAATAAACCACTCTTATTAGGTGTTTCTCTTATTATGTTGGTGAAACAGCTGGCCATTTAGTGAAAGTGGCTCCTCAATCAGGGAAGTGCTATGGAAAGTGGCATGTTTTATTTCTCCAAGGACCAAACCAAGCTATAAGAGCATGTTATAAATCATCTCCCTCACACGGCCTGCACTTTGGAGTTCATTCATCACCTCACTGAGACCTGGGGCAGAGAAAAACTCTCACCAGCGCCTCTCTGTCCATATAATCACCTCTGTTTGGACACGAAAGGCAACAAGTAACCTTAAATTGCCATTCTTGCTCTGAAAGTTGACACAAAAGCTCCAGGGAAGATTTCTTCAGCTTATTCCGGTGAAAAAATAAATAAAACCCTGGCTATAAAACGTTAAGGTTCTGTACAGTAAAGAACCACTGAGGAATAGGTACTAAAGACATGTAAAGACATAAAAAACGACACTGGAAGTGAAGGTACATTAGAACATACAGATGTTTCACATGGTTGGTTTTTATGTTTGTGTCTCATTTTTATTGTATCATAAGGGCATTCAAACATAAGACTTTTTTATTGTGTATTGGCTGAATATCCACAGTTTAGGGGTAACTTTTAAGATTTTTTGACTCTTTGTTATACCAGTAGCCTGAAAACTATGCTGTTTGACTTTCACAGCTAAAGCATGGGTCAAAGTGAACATAAATAAAATTTACCCAGTGGAAAAGCCAATTTATTGAATACGGAAAGGATGTGGAACATGAAAGAGGCCCCTGCATCTCTAAGTGGTTACTTCGGCATTGTGTAATTGTTGTCTTGGTGAAATTTTACCCATGAATCTAAAAAGCCTTGGTATGCCTTGCTGGATTATTAATGTTGATTGGTGCAGTTATGGAAAAACGAAATGGCAGCAAATGAAATAGCATGGAGAAAATTCACTGTGATAGTGATCTAAGACATCCAGGACTAATCCAAATGAAGCATGAGACTCGCCCATATCATGTGATCTGTTAGTCTGATATTGGCCCTAGATTTTTGTTGTTGTTTTCTTCTTTTATATTATAGAATAGGCAATCGGATATATCTCAACACCCCAGCACAAATTTCACCTACGATTCCGAGCGAGTGTAAGTTGCACTCCAGTTAAACACCTTCTTAATTGTACATGTGTCTGGTTACCTGCTGTTGCTCTATTTCTGTAGAGGCTGTGTATTGCTGACTGCGGGAATCACCAGCAGCAAGGTCCCTGATGCTGAATGTGCTCATTTGAGGCAGCTAAAGTGCTCTGTGTTTCACCTGGGGCACTGACGCAAGGTTTGAATCTGTCATATTTAAGCTGTCCTAAATTAAACCAGGTAACAATTTACTTTGACGGGAAGCTTCATGTGTATAATGAACTATGAACACATTCATGACATGCTATAATGCTTTTAATAGCTAATGTACTGAATTCCGTTGGTATTGTGAATATAATGCGTGTAGCTAGCTTATTGCGTAACATTAAATTGAGTCATATTCACTTTGTTAAAGAGTTAACACTTCCTAGCTAGCAGCAGTAAGTTTTACCTAGCTGCATTCTTCAGGATTTGTTTTGATAATGTTCATGTAGCTAGCAAGCATATTAGCTAAATGTATTTAGTGTGGTTAGCTTGTAGTGGTGGCTAATGTCTTAGTTTATAGTAAGTTCGTTTCTGATAGCTTGCATTAGCTAGACATCTTGGCTGTTCCTTCTTCAGGAAGCAGCTACTTGATAGCTAAGCATACTTATATGTATGTTTGTATTGCGTTACAACCACTGCTATGAAGTAAAATGCATTTCATAAGTAATAACATGTCTCACAAAAACCGTCTCTGAAAGCTGAGTTCTTTCTAGCAATAATAATTTGTTGTACCCCTGAAAGGGAGAGGAAAATTCAGAACAGAAAACTCCAACAAAGTTTCCCTACACTGATCTTTATGTGGACTCACCCCAGTGTATCATCAGGCAACGCTAATCAATCAGCAACCTTCTTAGCTTGCCTAATAGATCACAGATCCACCAGAACCTATTGGAATAATCTTTAAATCCTTTCAGTGCTTTGAATCTAAACAATTTCAAGTATGTTCCATTAATTCATTTGCATTAGTTATGAATCTTTTCTTTGTCAGCAGTTCTTAATGAACAACTTGTCCCCAAATTATGTATATCTTTAGAACTTGCACACTCTTGCTGGCCTTATGTATAGAATTGAATCGTGCTATGAGTGTTTAAACACACAACTCTATGCTGTATGTAATTGCTTTTGACTAATTGAACCTGGCACTGAGACATTCTGAGAGAAGGGATAAGGATTAGAGTGGGGCAAAAATAGCATGAGACTTGCATGATTAATGAGTGTGAATCTCTGTGTGGATCTGCGCATGTGCCTTTTAATATAATCCCGTATAAGGCACTCTGGACCGGAGGAAGTGAGTTTTGAAACCTGAAACAGGGAGGAAGGGTGGTAGTTTGCGATCGAAACAGAATTATTTCAAATTTATATTTTGCTCCACTGTTGCTGCCATGAGGCCAGGCTAAATCATCTCCCACTTCTGCTATATAAAATGTCATACAACAGATTTGTGGTACTTGGAAATCTCCTCTCTCTCCCTCTCTTTCTCTCTCTCTCTCTCTCTCTCTCTCTCTCTATTTTTTTTTCCTCTCTTTTTCTCGTTCACTTCCCACATCTTTCTCTGACATTTACAAAAACAGAGAGAGATGTTAGCAGGGCAGTGTATAATAATCGTTGAGCGTAATCTTTGCTGCGTATCTTTGGCTGTGTCAGCGAGAGAGCGAGGAGCGGCCTGGCCTGCCATGATACCAGCCGCAGCTCTAAATGACTTTTATCCGAGTTAAAGAGGATTTGCCACGTGAAAAGCGTGTACTACAACGTCTTCTTTGCTGTGTTTTTCATGTATCAAAATGTAATAAATCACTAGGTAACACTTTAACTCTGTGAGAGGCTGAAATATCCATATCATAAACATGTCACAGAAGATGTCATGCTGTTTATCATAACATCCATCATAAAACATGAAAAAAGTCATCCTCAGACAAGATATTGTGACAGTAAACATTATAACACAAAATATGATATAAATCCAATAGCAATTTGAAAGGATCTGATATTTGTTGTTATTTGATATTTGGGTTCCAGGGTTAAAATGATATTTGAGTTGTTTTTAAAATAACTGCAGCGAGCATTCTGTGGTGTTACTGGATATAAAAGTGTGAAACTGAAGTTATATGAAGTTATACGCACATCTTAAAATCTTTAGTTCTTTGCAGGTATTTGATATGATTTGTAAGAGGTGTTACAGATGACAGACAAACAGTAAGTTAGATAGATAGATAGATAGATAGATAGATAGATAGATAGATAGATAGATAGATAGATAGATAGGTAGATAGATAGATAGATAGATAGATAGACAAACAGATAGATAGATAGATAGATAGATAGATAGATAGATAGATAGATAGATAGATAGATAGATAGATAGATAGATAGACAGACAGACAGACAGACAGATAGACAGATAGATAGATAGATAGACAAACAGACAGACAGACAGACAGACAGACAGACAGACAGACAGATAGATAGATAGATAGATAGATAGATAGATAGATAGATAGATAGATAGAAAGATAGGTAGTCAGACAAGATAGATAGATAGATAGATAGATAGATAGATAGAAAGATAGGTAGTCAGACAAGATAGATAGATAGATAGATAGATAGATAGATAGATAGATAGATAGATAGATAGATAGATAGAAAGAAAGATAGGTAGTCAGACAAGATAGATAGATAGATAGATAGATAGATAGATAGATAGATAGATAGATAGATAGATAGACTATATTGCCAAAAGTATTCGCTCACCTGCCTTGACTCGCATATGAACTTAAGGGACATCCCATTCCTAATCCATAGGGTTCAATATGACATCGGTCCACCCTTTGCAGCTATAACAGCTTCAACTCTTCTGGGAAGGCTGTCCACAAGGTTTAGGAGTGTGTTTATGGGAATTTATGACCATTCTTCCAGAAGTGCATTTGTGAGGTCACACACTGATGTTGGACGAGAAGGCCTGGCTCTCAGTCTCCGCTCTAATTCATCCCAAAGGTGTTCTATCGGGTTGAGGTCAGGACTCTGTGCAGGCCAGTCAAGTTCATCCACACCAGACTCTGTCATCCATGTCTTTATGGACCTTGCTTTGTGCACTGGTGCACAGTCATGTTGGAAGAGGAAGGGGCCAGCTCCAAACTGTTCCCACAAAGTTGGAAGCATGGAATTGTCCAAAATGTCTTGGTATGCTGAAGCATTCAGAGTTCCTTTCACTGGAACTAAGGGGCCAAGCCCAGCTCCTGAAAAACAACCCCACACCATAATCCCCCCTCCACCAAACTTTACACTTGGCACAATGCAGTCAGACAAGTACCGTTCTCCTGGCAACCGCCAAACCCAGACTCGTCCATCAGATTGCCAGATGGAGAAGCGCGATTCGTCACTCCAGAGAACGCGTCTCCACTGCTCTAGAGTCCAGTGGCGGCGTGCTTTACACCACTGCATCCGACGCTTTGCATTGCACTTGGTGATGTACGGCTTGGATGCAGCTGCTCGGCCATGGAAACCCATTCCATGAAGCTCTCTGCGCACTGTTCTTGAGCTAATCTGAAGGCCACATGAAGTTTGGAGGTCTGTAGCGATTGACTCTGCAGAAAGTTGGCGACCTCTTCGCACTATGCCTCTCAGCATCCGCTGACCCCGCTCCGTCAGTTTACGTGGCCTACCACTTCGTGGCTGAGTTGCTGTCGTTCCCAAACACTTCCACGTTCTTATAATACAGCTGACAGTTGACTGTGGAATATTTAGGAACGAGGAAATTTCACGACTGGATTTGTTGCACAGGTGGCATCCTATCACAGTTCCACGCTGGAATTCACTGAGCTCCTGAGAGCGACCCATTCTTTCACAAATGTTTGTAAAAACAGTCTGCATGCCTAGGTGCTTGATTTTATACACCTGTGGCCATGGAAGTGATTGGAACACCTGATTCTGATTATTTGGATGGGTGAGCGAATACTTTTGGCAATATAGTGTAGATATCAGAAAGATAGATAGATAGATAGATAGATAGATAGATAGATAGATAGATAGATAGATAGATAGATAGATAGAAAGATAGAAAGATAGCTAGTCAGACAAAATAGATAGATAGATAGATAGATAGATAGATAGATAGATAGATAGATAGATAGATAGATAGATAGATAGATAGATAGATAGTCAGACAAAATAGATAGATAGATAGATAGATAGATAGATAGATAGATAGATAGATAGATAGATAGATAGATAGATAGATAGATAGCTAGTCAGACAAAATAGATAGATAGATAGATAGATAGATAGATAGATAGATAGATAGATAGATAGATAGATAGATAGATAGATAGATAGATAGAAAGATAGCTAGTCAGACAAAATAGATAGATAGATAGATAGATGTTTTTTTCTATCTAAGACTCCTATTCTCCTTCAGGCAATTAAATTAATGTTGGCGGATAATTAACTGGCACATAAATACTTTATTTTAATCACCATTTCATGCCAGACAGTTTGGTCATTTTGGCAGGAAGCATACCCACAGGGCAGAGACATGAATCGTGCATTGATGCTGCACTTCAGAGGTCATGGGGCTAGGGCAGAGTAGGATGGAAGTGCCATAGGGGACATTTGAGACGAGGCCAGCGGTTTTTCACACCCCAAACGCACTTAAAGATGAAGCTGGGAAGATCTTCATCCTCTGGTGACAGCATGCACTGTGTCCCCAGTCTGCTGGGGTCTCTGACAGAAAAACCATCCACTCTATTAGCACTCAAATGTTAATATTAATATACAGGGCTTATAGTACACCAACATATGAAAAGTAAATAATACAGATGCTGTAATAAATATACTGTACCTTCAACACACACACACACAGATCCAAGCAGTGGAAAGTGCCGCCATCACACCCTGTGTGTATTTAAGGATCTTTTCCACAGGCTAAAGCAAAACTGTAGCGTTGATAAAAGACGAATGTGCTGTCAGCGAGATTGTGAACGTGTCATCAGACAGGGTGAGAATAGGCGGGCCCCTCGGCAAAACAAAAATAGGCAGAGCCTGGTTTGTGTGACGTCGTTATGCTCATATTTACACATGAAACACACGTGCACTATTATTAGAGCCTTTGCAAATATGCATGCAAGTACTAGAGTCTAAATAATAATCCTGACTCCAGTTAGAGCTTATTCAAGAAACTGCTCATTAATATCTGACACTAATAAAAGATTTAAAGCTTCTGCTTCTTTTTGACATGCAGTACAGGTTATTTATCCCAGATGGAGAAATAAGTAACAGATACAACCTTTATGAGGTGAGGCTGAACAGAAAGACAGGTATGCTTCTATAGCCTGAGGTTAAAAGAGAAACGGGGCATCATTACAGAGCGGGCTACAAACACACAACCCTTGAGGAAAGCCACTTTCCTTAAGTGCCCAGTTGGAAAACAACAACTCTTGTGCTTTGCAACAAAAGCCCTGGGTACTCAACTTCCTGCCAACTCCCAACCACACAAATGTGTGCATAAAAGAAATCAATTTGCTTTTTTGTGTCTGAATCTGGCATTAATAAATTGCTTCAAGAATATGTGAGGGAGCCTAAAAGTCCTGTGTGCCAAGAAAAGCGAACATCATCTCAAGAGAACAAGATAACCAGTGAATACAAGACATATCAGATTAAAAGAGTGAAAAATCAATATATAGTTATCAGTTCTGATGGTTGCATTGGGATATGAAAGTAAATGTTTCTGTTTGCCGACATTAATGACATACTTCAGTATTTGATGAAACTCCTGATTTTAGTGTTAATTGTTGGCAGGGTTAGCTTCAGAGTGATGCAGAGGTGACGTATTTCTGAAACCCGGAAGTTAGCATCACCTTGGTTACCTCTAGAAAAAAAGAGAGAAAAGGATCTTTCCACTGGCTTTTGGATGATTCCAGAAAATATACTCTGTAACCCACAAAAGTTTATTTTTCTTACACATTTTCTTCATCGAGATGAACACAACACAAATTCTGAAGCCTAAATACAATCAGCAGAACAAAAAAAAAGAGGTAAAGTTAGGCTATAAGCACAAATGCACGGTTGCATGACTTCAAGGTCAGCACCGCTAAGCTTCCAAAAACTCTTTCAATCTTTATTTAAAAACATGCTTCCTGATAAGGATCCACTGTGCTCTTTTGGATGAACCTGAATGAATGAAACGTTTGGGAGGAAATAGCTTGCTGAAAAGGTATAACTGATGTATTTTATATCGCAGAATAAAATGTGAAAATATCTGGAGCTCGTGTTAATCACAGACCTTATTTCAGGCATTTAACCCAAAACCTATTAAAAAAAGAAGCCATTGACGTTAGGGTGATGGAACCGGATGAACAAAAAACGTGAACTCATTTCAGGCTTTAAGGATTCATTCCTGCAGCACACAAGCCATTCACAAGCCATGAACCCCTTAGATGAATGAATGTGTCCACTCCTAGCACATACCATCATTTCCTCTGTATTATTAGAAGCCTTTTCTTTTCTTTTTTTAGCATTCTTGTCTTTTTTTTTCCGTAATAAAATCGTCTCGAACCATAGGACTTTGTTCTGTCAATGTTTGGCTTTACTTTGCTTTCAGCGTTGGTGGACTAGATATCAGTGTGTTTGCTTGGTGCTTTGAATTTGTTTTCTCACTGTCTCATTCAACTGTGTGTGTAATGTAATGTGATCTAATGTAAACTTAGTCGGATTAGTCGGATGGTCAGCTGCTAGAAAACCAGAAGGGAGTAAATATTTTAATGGTTATACTTCAAGGTATTTGTCGTAGAGGGCTGCAGTCAGAGATGAATTATCTATGCATAGTAAGGAATTAACACTGAAAGCGTTGTATCACATTCTCACTATTGGAGCTACAGATGTAACTACTGACATAAGCTCGATAAGCTCTAATGAGCAAAGATGTTTGCCAAAGCCAAAAGGCATGCCTCAGTTTTTCTTGCTTAATATTGGTGTGAGTGGGAAGCGATAAGTCCAGTGCCACCGTTTGACTCTCTGACAGACTGAAATTTATGTTCCTGGCTGTAAAAAAAAAAAAAAAAAAAAATTGCATGAAATGACGTGTGGTATTAATTGATGAATAGTATACTGACTTTAATTTTTTTCCTCATGGAGGAGAGAAAAATATATGCCAAAAAAATGAAAATAAATGAAATGATAACTGACATTGAATTAGCAGTGATTAATATGATAATTACAAGTAGGACTAATCACACAGCAGTAGTCAATGTTTATTCAAATGCTTACCATTTCTTGTTTATATATTAAATCATATTTTATTTTTTTTTTTCATTTTTCACTTTTAAATTGTCCCTTGCTGTTATATCACATTTTATTACATTTGACAGCAAAGAAAAAAGACACGTTCTGCTTCTTCTGTCTGCTAAAAGGCAAGTGCTTAAATTTAACACTGGTGGTCTTGATGTGCAACTTTAAAGGCATAAACTACTCACAAGTAATTTTAATAATTGGAATTCCAAGTTGGCTTGGTGGTTAGAACTGTTGCTTCACAGCAAGAAGGTCCTGGGTTTGAGTCCCGGGTTCGAACAGGCAGGGGCCTTTCTGTGTGAAGTTTGCATGTTCTCCCTGTGCCCAGTTTACTCTGGTTTCCTCCCACAGTCCAAAAACATGTACACCAGGTTGATCAGTAATTCTAAATTGCCCATGTGTGTGGTTGTCTGTCTATGTGTGGCCCTGTGATGGACTGGCGACCTGTCCAAGGTGTACCCCTGCCTTTCACCCTATGTGCGCTGGGATAGGCTCCAGCAGACCCCCGTGACACTAATTCAGAATAAGCGGGTATAGCAATGGATGGATGGAATTCCAAGTTAATCAGTTTAAGCAGGTGCAAAACCTGTCTCCAAATACGAGGAAGTTCTAAACATGGTATATTTATGTGAACGTCAGGCATGGTAAGTGTGTGTTTGGACATCAATATGCATCGGTGTGTTTCTGCATTAATTAGCCTGAAATCTTGGGTCTTAATACAATTTTCCTTTCAGTTCCGTTTATTAAGCTGAAATCGGTGCCCTCTTGCAGGAAGACGAATGCCCTCCCATTAGATTTCTGCTGACTCTGATTGTAAGTTTTACAGCATCCAACCCAGTTTACAAATACATGCAGCACCGAGTAAAAGTCTTAGGCAGCTTGACTTTTTTTTTTTTAATAACGTTCTTAATTAGATGTTTGTTTAATCAGTTCTGTATTGATAAAAGATTTCAAGAAATGAGTGAAAATACAATGATTTAATATAAAGATGTCTGTATGTCAGTAAAGAACTTGTCTCAGACAACTTTCCAGACAAAAAAACATGCAAGCTGTCAGGGATTTGCTTCGAAAACAGAGGCAAGTGTGATGGTGCAAGTCTCCGGAAGAACTGTGGCAGATCCTCCAAAATGCTTTACAGCCAATTCCCTTATAAAAACTCAACAAAGAGTACCTGAGACTACTGATGCCAAAGCTTGTCACACCAATGGACTTGGACTTTGTTTAGTTTATTACTGTGTACATATTGTTTAAGTTTTTATGGAGAAATGCATCATTTTTTGCACATAACTTCTAGATCTAAACTAGAGGCACTGTCAGCATGATCTTTGAACGGTTCCTCAAGATTTCAAGTTTTTTTTTATCCTGTTCATGCGCATATTAATTTCTGTTACATTTATTTTATTTGATTTCCCAAAATCTAAACAAACAAGCCGCCCAGATTGAAACCACCACAACCCTGAACAGGTTGTTACTGAGGACCGCTGCATGAAGACGGCTTTCATATGAGCTTCATACCTGCTTGCTCTTATAAAAACCTCCTGCAAAAAAAAAAAAAAAAAGAAGTCTAATATTGAGTTACATACATCACATACACATGGAGATCAGTGAAAGAAAATGTAAATGATCTGAATAAATCTGTAATGTTAACACTAGCTACGGATCAGATTAGACAGTTCCATTTTTGATTCCAGAGCCTGATGTGGATGTGTCTCAGCTAAAAACTGTCTCTTTAACAAGTTTTTTTTTTTTTCTCTCTCTAGTCAATGCTTCTTCTTCACGATGCTTGTGCATTATGCTTGTTTCCATAGCAATGACTTTTTCTGGGCTCCAGCATTTGAACTCCTTGCAGGTAAGTGCTTGTGTCATCAGGCTCTCGAGGATCTTATGTCACATCACTGGGGGAATCTGAGACCCAGACAATAGCACAGAGTCAGTAAATACTGTATGTCTGAATTGTAAATAGTCGGAAGCAGGATTATTTACAATGCTTATTTCAAGAAAGATTTCAAACAAAGGGATTTTGCCATTGGAATTGTTTTTTTTTATAGTTTATGTCCATTTATACATTCTTGTAAAAAGGTCTCTATTGAGTAAAACTTTATTGTATTGTGTTTTCAGATATAAATAACAAATCATAAAAAAACCCAATAACATTTACACACACACACACACACACACACAAACATATAGTGGTATAGTGCAGTGCTGAGAAGGACTCACTGTGTCTTGTGTTGCTTAAGTTCCTCAACTGAAGAACAACTACAAAAGTAGCTATATGACTTTACCCCAGCCCAGGGGAGATGCTCCATGACCAAGGGCCCTTCCTATCTCAGCCCTATGACATATCTGCTTGCCTGCATATATTCATGCTCCTTCAAGACCTGGTGATAGAAATGACAAGCAGACAAGATGAATAGAATTTTAAATGAAGGTTGAAGAGGAAAGAATCCAGTCTCCTACATCTCCTGCCAGTCACATTTCCCTGAGAGCATGAAGAAACTTAAGTCCCCATTTTGAACTGTCAGCTTCAGCAGACAGAAGTGCAGCAAGGTGGTCTGAGTGTTGCATGGAAATGACTCTTCACCCCAGAAACTAATTTATGAATTGGAAAAAAAAAAAAAAAATCTGATCCCTTCATTTCCTAAACGGCTCATTCTAGTCTTGTCTAGGCCGGAATATTTTCTCGGGTGAATTGACAGAACGTCCTGCTCCTCGTGTCCTTCTGTTTCATGTCAGCAAATAGCACATTTTAGACTCAAGCTGGAGCTAAAGTTATAGCCTACAACTTTTTTAACTGAGCATGAATATTGTTCCTCAGCATCAGGTTGTATCTCCATCAGTATTTTTAAACTGGTCAAACAGCATAAATTGCATTCTTTAGGAAATTAAAAAGAATCTTCCCTTCGAATCTTTCAAGATAATTTATTGGTGTCCATAAAAACCAGCATCTCGTTAAAGCCTCATTCTCCAAACCCCATTAACCCCCAGTTTTAACTCCCATTGATTCAGGCCATCTCTTCTGTGAAATATATCCTATATTATTGTCCTCTTGATTATCAATCTAAACAGCACGTATGGCAATAAATACAAACTTTGCATGTATTTGTGTGGAATGTAGGTTAACTGGCATTTCAGAAACCATTAGAGGAAACCATATAAAGCCGCACAAATAGTTTTAGAATATATAATAATGAATGTTCAGATCTATGAAAAAATATGCACCAGTGAAAAAGTGCTTCTTTCCTCTTTAACCTTCATTTAAAATTCTATTCATCTTGTCTGCAATATATATTTACTGTAGTACAATTTTGGTGACATTTAGCAACAGGTTTAGTCGACATTCTTCCTGGGCCTTTGTGCCAAAGCACTGTCTAGATACCAATAGCATCTGGAGCAGGCTCTGACAATGGCATGTGAGCTGACCAAACCTCTCTTCATCTCCAGTGACCTCCTCATATGCATTAGCAGCCCCAGTGATTTGTCACACTCTGTTTTCATGACTCCAATAGCTTTTAAAGTGCTTTCAAGTCTTTAAGATCTCAGTGCCCATTGTATCTCTTGCTGCATTGCACTATTTCCTTAAGGGTCAGTAACAAGTGCCAATGCATTGGCAAGCCAACTTACACTCACCATTGTATGACATGCTTTACAAGCATAAGCCTATTGTACTCATCTTGGATTTATTTGCAAAGCTTCATTCGCCTGTACTACTAATGAGGCACCAAGTCTCTCTGCCAGAGTCAGTGATCTCTAAGTCTAGGGTTTCTGCATCAGTCATTTCAGCTGCAGCTTCAGTGTGCTTTAAAACACACATAAGGTCTCAACAATGAAATGCCACATGCCACGAAGCGGATTAGACACTTGTCCAGCCATATTGGATGGAGGATCCAACTTTAATTTTGCCAAGGTGTCAGTCTGCTTCAAGGTTGAGCTACCAAAAAGTTCAGAGATTGAGTTTTAGGACTTTTAAGATGAGCTTCATTGTTTCTACAGCACTCATGCTGCTAGACATCAGCATCAAGAACAGACCATGTGTTTTTGCCAGAAAAATTCGAAATACCATCACATACAATGCACCGCAGTGTATGCTCTCTGACATCAAATTTTAACAATTACAATAATAACAGCAAAAAGCGAAGGATTACAATGCTGTACTTGGTGCTAATCTCCTTGGCAGAAAATAATGAGAAAGAGAAGGTGAATGACGTAATGGGGCCGTTTATAGCCTGCACTTGCAAGGTCCCAGTCACGAGGTGACGACTTTGCTTTAAATACTTATCAGGGAAATGAGTAAACAGAAAACCTCCAGCAGTTATGAAGGAGTTATGAAGTTATAAAGGAAATCGTCCTTGTACTCAGGAATGAAAGGAAGTAGAACCACCATTTAGAAATGAAATAAGCATACAGTAGACACCACATTTTGTTATTTTTCAACATAAAGGTATATGGAACCTTTGTGCTTAACTACAAACGTCCTCCTGTCACACCTCTGTCATTTCCAGCGACAAAGTGCTGGCCCTGTCACTTGATATGCGATAGGAATGAAGGTATAAGAGATATGTTGCCTGTCTCACGGCTATGCTCCAGAATTGTGTGAAGTCAGCAGCCTGATAAAATATGTTTTGAAGGCTATTGATGTTCACAGTTTCTATTGCAGGAGAGTCCAAACCAGCCACACTCCTCCGCCCACCCACCCACACACCAACAGTATTGTCTCTTTTATAGTATAAAGTCTTTATTATCTGAGTACAAGATTATTTTCTTGCAGAATTGTGAGTGGTAAAACTTGGAACAGTTTTAAATAGTGCCAGACATATTTTATATATTTATGCTTCAACTACACAAAGATCTCTCTCTCTCTCATTCTCTTTCCCTCTCTCACATCATCTAAATGCTTTGTTGTTTTCTCCTCTTGTAAGAAATCATGCCTATTCTGATGGCTCTGTAATATACACCCCGGTTTCCCTTTCGTGGCTCAATGTAGTTGACAGTTATCAAAATGAATGCCAGGGTGACACTTTATTCTGCTTCTGTCATGTCTCATCAGCTTCAGCAAAGGCAAAAAAATAAAAGGCTCTCTAGAGAGAATCCTTTTGCCATCTCCACTTGACACAATGGATTTGACTGTGGTCTATTTTATTAGTCATAATTTTTAATAATTATTTAATATATCTACGGTGTAACATTATCACAGAGGAGATGAAACACAGGTAATAATATTAAACTGTAATATTTCTTTATGGCTAATGCTAAACTTGGGCAGATTTAAGCATGACCCCTGTCTTGTCTTGCACAGACAGATTAACTGAATCATAACCTCGTAACTGCCCTGGTATACGCTGATAAGTGAATTTATTAAGGTCTATAGTAATTATCATGGCCAGTAGGCTCTGAAGAACATTTGCATATGATTAATATATCCATTAATGGTTGACTTGATCCTTCATTTTTTTAGTGAGACCAATAAGGCGACGGTCATTTGTGAAATCTGCTCCAGTGATCTAATTTCTTGCAAGTCATAGAAGGACAACCGTAGACACCAGAAAATAAATCCAATGCTTTACCAGCTCCAGATGAAGTCTCAAGGACCCACTGACCTGCACAATTTCAAGGCTTCCTAAATGCCAACATGCCTGATTCAGCTGATCAGCTAAGCCTTTACTGAGTTGTGTTAGGTTCACTATGAGAAAGGAAAATCTTGAAATTTTGGAGGGTAGAGGTCCTCAGGATTGGGAGTACGGACCTGTGTTTTACCACATAATGGAATTTTTGTCACACTCAGAGCAGTTTTACACTTCAGCTTGACATGTTTGGTCATATGTGAAAGTTGTTTTCAAACCCAGGTGTGGTCCAAGGAATTGATCTCCGGTCCACTAGAAAACATTGGTCTGGGGTTCAAGTGAACCATAGGAGAGAATGATTTCCTCCTGATTTACTCCATCAAATAGCACAACTGGTTCAACTTTTCATGTTACGTTCAATTTCACATCGTCAGGAAAAGGGCTGTTGTGGTCTCTAGAAGGAATAAAACATAAGATGTTTAGATATTTAGAGCAAAGAGGGATTTTGAGAAGGCTTTACATATAATTGTAATTCATAAAAATGCTCTGGGTACTAGCAAAATAGTATATCTTGTCTGTTTTGGTGTAATGAATATGCAATTTATAGACGTTTTTACCTAAAGATACAAGATACAGGTGAATCTGAAGTCAAAATGATTCATTGTGTACCCATAATTCATGTTAGTATTAAGAGTTCTTGCCCAGACTCAACTCAGTTTGAAGCACCTTTAACCTTGTATCCTTACCTCATTTCATGTACACCAGTTGTGAAATTTCCAGAGATCTATTGCTCTCTCTAACAAAAATGGGAAATTCTCTGGCAATAATATGGTTCATGGGGACTGCAGAATGCTAATGAAGCCTGTTATTGGTGTCTAATAGTCAATTAACATTTTCAAAGTTCCTCACATTCACATAAATGCATTCCACTGGAGGGGATGTATATTGATCCCACAGAGCACAGTGAAGTTCTCATAAATATCCGACTGTTCTGTGAACTCTCATTTCACGCTTAATGGTTATGGTTACTGGCTGTTCCAGTGGCCTCCACCAAGTTGCTTTAGTCTAACATCCTGATCTTATAATTGTATGCATGACTGCATATTATATATACACTACCAGTCAAAAGTTTGGACACACCTTTTAATTCAGTGTTTTTTGTTTAGGAATTTATTTTCTACATTCTAGAACAATACTGGAGATTTCAAAACATGAAATAACACACATGGACTTCAGTAATCCATATGTAATGACAACAAAAAACAGTCAGTTGTTATATTTAGACACAAAGGTCAGATGTTCTGGAATAGTTCTTGCAAGAACAGTATTGTCAAGTGCATTTGCAAAACCCATCCAGCACCATGATGAAACTGGCTCACATGAAGACCATCCCAGTAAAGCAAGACCAAAACTTACCTCTGCTGCAGAGGAGAAGTTCATTTAGAGTTACCAGCCTCAGAAATCACCAATTAACAGCACCTCAGATCAGAGCCGTTATGACGGCTTTACAGAGCATCAGTAGCAGACATATCCCAATATCAACTGTTCAAAGGACATTATTGTGTATTTCGGCCGCCTTCAGCACTGTTTTACAATGTAGGAAGAAATAAACTTCAGGAAAGACCATGGAATTAGAAGATGTGTCCAAACTTTTGACTGGTAGTGTATATATATACACACACACATACATACACACACATATACACACATATACACATATATCATCCATAACATTATGACCATTGACAGGTGAAGTGAAGAAGTGGATAACACTGATGATCTCCTCATCATGGCACCTGGTAGTGGGTGGGATATATTAGGCAGCAAGTGAACATTTTGTCCTCAAAGCTGATGTGTTAGAAGCAGGAAAAATGGATAAGCGTAAGGATTTGAGCGAGTTTGACAAGGGACAAATTGTGATGGCTAGACAACTGGATCAGAGCATCTCCAAAACTGCAGCTCTTGTGGGGTGTTCCTGAAGTGCAGTGGTCAGTATCTATCAAAAGGAAGGAACAGTGGTGAACCGGTGACAGGGTCATGGGCGGCCAAGGCTCACTGATGCACATTGATGCACGATTGGGATGGTCTGAATCTGGTCTTTGTTGCACCATAGCAAACATACACTTTTCACATACTTGCACACACACATATATACACACACAGAAAAATGCAGTGTTTCTGTGCCATGTTTAATAGTCCATTTGGTAAAGGTGTGATAAGTTAAATTTGTTAGTGTGTCTCAAGTCTACAGGTATTTGCATAAGTGTGCTGTTTGCCAGAAGGCTGCTGTAAAGTTTCCCCTTGGCCTCGGATGAGCAGGAGTTCTAAACAGGTGTTCCATTAGAGGCTTTAGTTTTCCTAGAAGTTCAGAATAATGCCACACAACAAGCAACCTGTGACTGCTATTCAGACCCCACCATCCCACCACTAAACCTATTAGGGTACTATTTTTGTCTCTCTTTTTATATCTTTCACTTTCTAGATGCAGTTTTCATGGTTTCCTTATCAAGCATGTTTGAGATCCTGTCTCTCACTAGCTTTCTCTCTAGTAAAATCTACAGAATCTACATCTTCTTGATCGGGTTCAAAGGTCTAACTGCTCTGGTTAAAAAGTGAATGAATCAGTGATTATTTCTTCTTCGATGTTAGTAAGAACAAAAATCAGACAGAAATGAGGCTCTTGTTTAAATGCTGAGAGTGACTTTTACATCATGTGATGAGCCAGATACTGGTGTGGATGAAGCAGATAATCAAAGTGAGAACTCATTTCTCTTTGTAAACTTTAAATTCTTTCAAGTTTTCCATGAGCAGATAAGATTATACAGGTAGATATAGGTGGACATATTTCTAAGGAGCTGGATTCATGAAATGCAGTTTCCTCCCTTTTTTGGGGAATCAGACCTTTTTAGTAAATGCTAGAAGTTCTTTTATTCATCTTCAGAAACTGCTGTATCCTGATCAGCTTCAGGGTGCATACAAAGCCATCACACACACACACACACACAGGGAGTAATTTATCTTAGCTAATCCACCTACTGGCATGTTACTGGGAGGTGGGAGGAAACCAGAGAACTTGGAGGAAACCCAGGTGGACGTGGGGAGAACGTGACAGGGAGAACTTCACACAGACATTAAGCTCAGGGTCTAAACAGAGACGCTGGAACTGTGAATTTTCCACACCATCTGCTGCACCTCTGTGACACCAAGTATTGATATATTTTTTTTTAAAAATGCAAAAAATTTGACCATGTGAAGAGTTTTTTTTCCCACACCGGCACTCTTATTTTATATATTTTCACCGAAAATATGTGAAACGTTTGTCTCTGTTTAAGCAAAAACACTTAACGATTAGTGTGCGTCGTTTTTGTCGAGACGTCCTCTTTCGGTTTCCGTCTACACCGACGATATTGTACTTTAAAATGACGTCACGGGGGTGTGAGTCGAAGCAGCTCTGGCTGGGCTGTTAGTTGGACGGGGGAGGCGAGAGGAGAGAGCGAGAGAGTGAGCGAGATTGCGCGCAGAGAAAGAGAGAGAGGGAGAGAGAGAGAGAGCTAGGAGAGGAAGCGAGGAGAAAGCGAGCAGAGCGCGCTCGGGCTGTTACCACTGCGCAATTGCGCGCACGCTTAAAGCGCTCTGTTTTCCCCTTAGCGCGCCTGAAGTGGCGCTCATCTCCCGCCGCCCGTCGCTTTCTCTACCGCGTCACATCACACCTTCCAGCCGCCTCCGCAAACATCGCTGAACTTCATCGACTACTATGTGCCACAGCTGACGTGACGACTCGTTCGGACTCCGCGGAAGGTTTTTTTCCCCCCACTTTGCATCTAAATGCCACCTCGCGCTTGATCTCGAGCTTCACGTTAATGACAGACGAGTGCGCGGTCATAATAAAGCGCGCGGTCGTTATGCGCGGCACTTGGCGTTTTCACCCTGCATCCAACATGACGCTTCTACTGCTTCCCGACTTTTCTTTAGCACTGGAGTGTATAGCCATGTTTCATAAACTTCGGGCAAAAGAAGACAGCTTTTGAACATCGTCTGAGGCGCGAGCACGCGTCTCTGGCGCGCATCGTCAGTTAGTGAAGAAAATAAGGGGGAAAAAAATCAAAAGCGAGCTTTTTTTTCCTTCGCTTCCGGACATCTGGAGCTAGCTGATGCTGCTTGGCTGAAGATGTTAGCCTTAATTACATCTGGACGGAGATTCCTAACTTGAAGGTGTCACAAGAGCGAGCGTCGACATTTGAGGAGTCCACCGTAAATGGGAGCTGGGCTGATTCTGGATTGGTCTTGTGAAATATGTGGATAAAGTGGTGTAGAGAACGCAGGTAAAAATATACATATATACATAACAATTTTGTATACAAATGGTTTTGGATCATTGATGTTTTAGAGAGCTTAGAAATATAGTCTCATGCTGTTCTGAGTAATACACAGGAGAAGAAGGAGGAGGGGGTTGGATGAGGAGGAAGAAACTATGCAATCAAACAGTTGTACTGTTTCAACGTTTAAACCTGTCTTTTTAATCAACTCCGTCTTCCTAGTTCATGTGCATGATCTATTCCTATTGGTCGATCTAATCGATCACAAATCCCAGCGCTTCGTGTTTTCTTCTAATGCTGTGATATTGGCAGGCTTATAAGGACATAACGCAATTACCAAGCAAGCTTTCACGTTCACGCTCGCTGGGGGTCGCCACACAACCGCACAGCGCGCGCTACACATCAGCGCTGGCAATTAGGTCGGCTACCTGCTACACAACACACACACACACACACACAGCACAGCACAATGCAATTAACTCTATGCCCTGTACTGTCTTTTTAAGATTATTATGTAATCTACTCGGTTCATCAAAAGACAGAGCTATGAAAATTACATTTTAATTATAGGGCTCAAGCTTTATGTGAGCCGCCAGTGGAAAGGCATGCTTGAGTGAGGGAGGGTCAAACCCAATGAAGGTACAAATTAATCAACCCTCAGCTGTCTGCATGAGGTGTGTCTAATCTACATCTAGAGAGAGAGAGAGAGAAAGAAGTGTGCAGGGGTATTAACACCAGAAACAAATCCTTTCTGTTTGACCAATCTGGTTTACCCAGAGTATGTTATAACATACCTTGAGCTGCATGGGTATTTTGGGTCTAATGGTGTGCTGGATGGACAGAAGGAGTGTTTGCTTTGCTTGTTATGTCATCTGAGATAGGAGAACACATTGTGGAAGTGTGTATTTTCTCAGTGCAAACATTATCAGCCCACGCTTGATTTCTGCCTGTGAATACCTGTCATGCAGCACACAGACAAGAGCTGTCAATTACAGACAGCAGCACAAACAACTGATTTGAATTTTAAAATAGACATATATATATATATATATATATATATATATATATATATATATATATATATATATATATATATATACACTTCTGTGATGACTTCAGCTTATGAAACTTGAAAAACAGATGAAATATTTATTAAGAGGTAGCCTCTCCTCTCTGTACACACTGTTATCTCACTGTAAGGGAAACTTTACAGCAAAATGATGTCCACTAAGTGACATCTGGCCTCAAATTGTCAAACATCCCAATTAAAATGATAGAAATAGGTGGGCATGAAACAGGAAGTGTCTTGTCATTGACCTTGTATAGATCATCTATAGGCAGGGTGAAAGGTCTTGGCTTCAGCTGTGGATTTAATTAAGGACATGGCATTGGGGTATTGAGGTCTCTGTGGCTGTTATGTCATTGTCAATATATCTATATTTTGCAGAATGAAAAAAGAAGAAAAAAGTGAGCATTGTGCTTTGTTAGAGAGAGAATATGGTCTAGAATTAGCAAAGCCTAAGGTGATGATACGATATTGATATTGCAATATAATATATATTTATATATTTCCTTATAAGGTGCCTTATGCATTACGTAAGTTTAGATTATGCATTGTTGGTCCTGTCTAAGGAAAACCTGAACAAAATCTATCTATCTATCTATCTATCTATCTATCTATCTATCTATCTATCTATCTATCTATCTATCTATCTATCTATCTATCTATCTATCTATCTATCTATCTATCTATCTATCTCACCTCTAGGCTCTCTATAGCCACATAATTATTACTCAGCAGGAGAATGTCTGCTCCTCAGTGGGTGTACAGATATAAATAAAGAATTTAAAAAATTCTGTACCTCATTGATTCAGTCCATAGAACCTACAGCACACCACATTGTCCCATAAAAAAAAAAAAAAAAATTTCAGGTAAAATTAGGCTTTGATGCAGCAGTCTGGTGAGAACCTCGCTGTTAAGCTCTGATCAGAGAGTTATTACTGGCTCATAAAATGAGCAGCAGAGTGTGAGAGAGGCTGCCTGCCTACATTCTCCCACGAAATAATTTTAACCGTTTAGATTTATGTAAGGTGTTTTGAGTACGAAATGTTACACGGTTAACTAGGGATGTTAGTTCATTATAGTGTGATGTGTAAAAGACCACTTCAAGTGTTATCACCGTCTGATTTAATGAGACTTTTCACATCGACACAAATGAACCGTGGTATACATTGTAAAGAGATTTTTTTCTTCCAGTGGAGGCTCTCAATTGGCAGTGAAAGACAGTCCAGGTATATACTTGAAAAACCAGTTGATGGTGTGTTACATTCTACTAGACAACCTCTTCTACTTCGGTACAAGACAGAATGGAAGAAAACATGCTGTTCCTGCCAGCATTTATCGCTTTAAGGGAGCTACAAGCAAGATATAAGCTTCTACCAGACTCTACCTTTGATATGGAATACAATATATGTACGGAATAAAACACACCAGGCCATGCAGTTTCAGGAAAATAAGCCACAATTGTGTGGTGGGATACAGGTTGAAATACCCCAAAGTGGATTATTTTTGTTTAATAAAACAGCCCAAAGTCCTCTCATACCACAGTGAGCTCTATTTTTCAATTATTAATAAGAAACATATCATGTTTATTAACCATAATATCGTGGAGGATTCTTTTGTGACAGATTAGTTCCTGATATCACTTACAAACTATATCAATCCTAAACAGGAATTCCATCATCAGCTTCTCTTTCTCTACAATAATATGAAAAGTACAGTTCGTCTTGTTACCTAGAAACTGGAAAGTGCATAGTCTTTTCTGACCTAAAGACTCTGCTGGGGCGGGAAACCTATTGACCATTCATAAATGTAAAACAAATGTTAGTAGTAGATTATGTGAAGTAGCTGCCATACGGGTTCCTCTGAATGAGTTGTTGCTGTTGAAAAGATAACAGATTAGAACAAGTGTATTTCTATAAACCTTTCACTTGAATCGCAGCTGGAAACAATCGACAGAGCTACTATTATGAAAAATTAATCAATTCTTTCTAGCCAATTAGATTCAGGAATTTAACAATGCTGTCTTTGGCATGGGGTCTAGAAAGTGAAGAAAGAATTGAAGATGAGCACTACTAAGTCATAGTTTGATGTTAACGTCGTGTTTGCACACTATTTGAGAACCTTTATAAATAATCTAGCAAAATATTTTTTAAATAAATATAGTTATAGCTCGTTTAACACCATTGCAGTAGCTATAGCAGCTCACTCGCAGAAAACTAGCAGGTCATATCATATCATACTAAACTTTTTTTTTTCTCTCTCTCTCTGCTCATCTCTCACTTTCTCACTCTCTTAAAAATGTGATATATTTAGTGTGAGTTGAGCGCTCCTGCTTTCGGATACTTGTTGCGGTTATAGGTTAGATAGGGCTGATAGTAGAGGAGGACAGATTTAGATTGCACACACTCCATTAAAAACCGTTGCATAACCAACCCTGAGAGGTTCAGAACGGCAGGAATAGCAGTCCGTGCATGTGGAAGAGGACATAAATGCCAAAATATAGTAATCTGATGAGTTCGAAATGGCATGTAGTGCATAGAATACAGGAGAGAATTCTGCAGCTGAATATTCAGTGAATATTATTACAGATGAAAGTGTTAGCATTGAAAATGATTCTTTAAGTTTAAGTCTTTAGACCAGCTAATGGACTTCCAATGGTGAAGGATGGGAACAGAGGAAATCTGACCAAACATTTAGCATTAAATAATTATTATTTCTTCACTTTTTCAAATCTTGACTTTACATCCATCAGGAATATCTGGTCAAAAACCCAGCATCTAATTTGCAGATACGTTCTACAAACCTTGGGAATCATCAATGCAAGAAACCATTAATAGTTTTGCTAGCCAGTTGACTTGTTCCCGCTTGCCAGGTTCAAATTACTTTTGACTTGCTTTGGGCTGCAGGCTCATCTGTTTCAACATTTTGCATATGGTAGATTTATATCCATTTTCTGCAAGCCAGATATGTAACCTGGGTCTTTTTTAATGCAGACACTAAATGCATAATCACTTATGTATGCATACAGGCTGTGATTATACGATTATGTGCGAAAAACAAACAACCTCCAGTGAACAGCAGCTCTGTGCACAGAAACGCCTTGCTCATGAGAGAGTTTATAGGAGAATAGCCAAACTGGATGGTGCTGGTTGACGGAAAGTATACAGTAATTTAAATAACCAATCCGTGATGGGCAGAAAAGCATCTCAGAACGCTACAACAGCAGAAGACTGCACTGGGTTTCCCTTTTATCAGTGAAGAATATGTATCTGAGGACACATTCAACATAGAATCAGAGAAAATGGACAGTTGGAAGACTGGAAAAATATTACTTGGTCCTTTTTCCAATCTTCAGTGGTCTAATATTTGGAAAAATGCAATGTTTAGGAAAACTGCCTTGTTTTATTTATTTATTTATTTATTTATTTAGGCAGTGGTTGTTATTTATATTTGTGGAACTTTGATACTTGTTTTTTCATTAGGCAAATTTCTGGGCTAATTTTGAATTGGTTTGGCAACTGTGCTATAGATAGTTTCATTATTTTATATGAATAGATATGGATATGGGTGTTTAAGGTTGAGCTCTTGTTGCCTGAATTGAGCTTCCTTCACTCATTCTTCTTCACCACTCATCCTTGAATGCACTTTTTTGTTGATGAATTACACCATAAATCACGGTTATAGATTTTTTTCAAAAAATATCCCAGTATGAAGCATCTCACCAGTATAAGAGGTGAGCAGGTAATATCCTAAAGATAATATTTATTTATTTAGGCTGGTTTGTCCCTTCAATTCTTGTCCTTGTATTCACGTAACACTGATATTCTTGTTCTCTGCATACCCCTGCTGTTAAAATCGAAATGCGTCTTGTGAGTTGCAGCACTGCCTCATGGGAGCCGTAAACGTAAAGACACGGGAACATCGGCTCGAGTGCGTCAGGGAGCGATGGTGTGGATGAATCATAGTGACTGAGGGGTGCCCTCAGCCTTCCTGTATGAACTCTTTAATAGGACTTAGAGAGTCTACATATACCTGATTCATGTTGGAGCTTTTGTTCGATCAATACTGCTTCTACAAAGCCTCAGATTTATCCATCAAACTGCTACTTCAACTTACCCTGACGCCCTCTTGGGCTTGCTGTCCTCCTCACACTCTCAACTCACGTGGAAAGGCTGATCATGAAAGCTCTCTATGGACTTTCTCTTGTAGTCAAACAGGCCTGAACATTTCAATTGCAGATATGATGCAAACCAGTGATAACTGTTTATTCTAAATGGAATCTGCTGGAGGCGAATGGATTGGTGTTTTTTTTTTTTTTTTTTTGGCCATTCAGTGCAGTTTTGTACTCTGGCATTTGCATGCATATGAGTGTGGGAGTATTTACTTCAGGGGATTTAAGGACAGTTCTGTGAGGGGATTTGTTACTGGGTCATTCAGGTGCCTGCGGCTGTTGCTTCTTCTTATCTGTGAATTTTACTCAGAAGGATGTCCCATCAGTCCTGATGCAATATTTCTCTATTCACCCAATATAACAGCTGATCCCAAGCCTGCAGGCCACTTCTGTACTCTGTATGTGCTTCTGTGTGTGTGTGTGTGTGTGTAGGCGTGAGTATATATGAAGGCTTGTATATGCATCCCCATGTACCAAAGTGTAAAGGAGGATATATTACATAACAACAAACAAACCATTCCATTCCATTTTTTGGCTCATTTGAAAATCCACAAGGTAGTGATTGTAAATCAGGGTTGTCACAAGGGTTTGGCAATTCATTATTCATCAGTGCATTCATCTAATTGCTGAAGTAGTTCAGTGATTTGACAGCTACCTGGCAGTTACTGTTGATGTCTTAATATGATAACTAAAGTGTTATAATACATGCATATTATCTTAATAACAATAATTAATAAATCACAACTGCGTTTGTACTGATGCTTGATTTGTAAAATGATGTTTTCCGATTTTGAAACGTCTCAAACAAATCGATATCTCTAAACTAATCCCAACTGCTTGTTTTACAAACAGGGTTAAAAGATGATAAAGATGACTACGAGCATCTCACAGTTCGCCTTTTCATGCTGTCAGGGATTCATTTATATCCATTTCCTAAAACTGAAAGATTTCCCTTAGAAATACAAGAACTTTTTCTTGTATCTGAATAACCCAAAAATATCAAGTCATATTTCAGTAAATGAATGAATAAATAAATTGGTCCTATTCACAAATAATGCTCTAGAGAATTTCGCTTTAGATGATATATCAATCAGCTGAGTTTCCTTTAATCAGCTTTTATTTCACAATTTCCTACAAGCAAGTTCACGGGCCGTTTCCTTGTTTATAATCGAACATTCCAAATGTTAAATCTGTTAAAAGTTAGGCAAGCTAAGTGAACTACAACTGACATTAGGCTAAACACTTATTATAAACGCTTATTGTATTTCCTCATTGATAAACATTAACAATTGGGCTATTTTCTGAGTCACTAACCTCAATTTCAATTGGAAGTCTATTCAAAAAGGAGAAATGTTAAATTAGTAATGCTAATTGTTTCTTTCAACCCTAGTGAAGAGCATCTTATTTTTGTACACAGTAATAAAACATTACATTCTGTGTATCTAGTAAGAAATAAAGTCTTAGGCAGGTTTAATAAAGCGTATGATGCGTAAATAGCGAGTGGGCCATCCGTTAAATAGCTGCCTGCTACATGGAGTCTTGTAATGATGAGCATGTGAGTCACTGTAATAAAGCATGGACAATAGATGACAGGGTAAGGCTAGCTTCAAGTTAGCCTATCACTGCTTACAACTCAGCCATACATGAGTAATATAATTTAAGAGGATCATTATCCGCTGTGTATGACAGTAACACGGATAGGAACATAGATTGTCAGTGTTCCTATGTGGATATAAATGGTTTAGTATTTATAGATAAAAGAATTAGAGTTTGTCAATGAGATGTGAATATCTAAATGGGTTTAATAGAGACCATCGGTAATAAGCTTAATCCTGACTACAGGGATGATAATAAAGCTATCTGAAACAGTTCTATCATCAAGGTTATGCTATTAATGGGATCTGCTATTATGGGAATATAATGAATTTCAGAGTGGCCATAACTCTCTGTTTTGCATTATTGGTTGTTTTCCTGTTTTCTGTGTATCTAGCAGCATGTGCCATAAAAAATGCTTTTATTCCACAATTTCATAGTGAATCACACATTGTACTTTTTCCATCATTTATAGTAACATTTAGTCTTAGGCAATAGTTCCTTTTATCGGTTCTGCCAGCAGCTATAAACAGTCGTTTCTAAGTTAATAAAACTAGCAGCATGTCACATTATTGAGAAAACAGAAACCCCAAATTATTCTGTCCTGACTAATTCCCATGCTGGTAAACTATATAAAGTGCTGAGACTAAAGTCTCCTTTGATGAATGAATAAATATCTTCTTTACAGAAAACTTCACCATGCCAATGATTATATATTTTTCTTCATCAAATAACAGCATTTTTTAATTATAAGCCTCAAATGATTTCCACCATACAAATCCATGTGAATGAGCTTTTATCATAGATAAGTATAATACATCAGAACGAGCGCTTTAATACAAAGCTGTGAATTGAATTGCGGTTGTCAGAGCTGCTGTTATAGCAAATGAATAAACATCTTTATGACCGGTCAGATTCGCAGTGTTGTGTGAAAAAATATATAATCATTTGCACGTGCTGTGCGTCCTTCAAGTTATTTGGCAAAACTGAAAAGATAAAAAAAATAAATGGTGGCTTGCTTTTTAAATATCAGTCATATCACGAAAATCAGACAAGCACCTGCTAACACAGAGATGTGAATCATTCCTAGTTTACATCGACAAAACAGTGGCATGCCAAAAATGTACGTAGCCATTAGGAAAATAAATAAAACGTTGAGCAAATGTGAAAGTGTTGCATCTCAATATAAATACACCTGTTCTTGGAAGGATCTACCAAAAAAAATAAAAAATTCCACAGCAAAATTATATAACAGCTCTGGATAGACTCGCTTAGCCGTCCTTACAATACGACCAAGTAATGAGGGGATTAGTCAGAGAATTAACCAAGAGGTAACTGTCAATACGATGCTTCCACCATCATGCTTCACTGTACTGCTACAGTATGTGTCACTGGATACCTACAAGTTACCTGCATAAAATCCACAGCTGTTACTTTGCAGACTTACTTACGCTAAATAGAGGATTTTCTTCACATCTCACACCTGGCTCTATGTGTTTTCCCCCCGTTCGTATAACACCTAATTCAACTCATCAGTCACTTCCCAGTTTAAAGCAGTTGATTTACCAGCTGTGTATGAGCAAAGAGAGATGCTGAACTAGGAGATGTTACACACTTTCAGGATTTAATCTGAGAGCCTTAGGCTAAAAATGAGGTTTAAAGTGATCCTGGTAGCTCTGCATGGCACACTGACTCGGTGAACACCGCATTCTTTTCCTCTTGCCGCTTCAGCGCTATTTGCTTTGTCGCTTTGGATAAGAGCTTAAGCACACATGATCTTTTGTAATTCCAATAAAGCCATAATTGTAAATTCAAACTCCGGGCAGTCAGGGGTAAATCTGGTGGCATCAACAAATTCAAACAATAGCTCTTGCAGCAGGAGCCAGCATTCATTAGGAGCAATACCTTAGTGTGTCGACTATCACAGACTAATAATGTTTAGTGAAAAAGGTAATATTTGGATGTAAGAAAAGGCACCTTTGCAGCTTATAAAATATGGTGTGAAATTTATTAAACATATTAAACACCTCTTTGTGTGCAGAAGCAATTTCCTTCCTGGAAAATAACACATTTTACTTAACACTGCAATTATGTTGCAGAGCTGTTGTAGAAAGTGAGTATTAAAGGATGAACAAAGGAGATTTTTTCTTTTTTAATTTTCTTTGTTTTTTTTTAATAATATAAAGCCCACAGTGTGTGCAATACTAGACTGGTTGCCTCAGTAGTAATGCAAACATTATAAATACTGAATGTATCAGATACTTTTGAATCTTTTACTTGAGTAGATTTCTCACGGGATATTTTTATCCTTCACTAGAGTCACTTTCCAGAAAGCAGTTCCTTTTTCTACATGAGTTTACTCTAGTGTACACAATGTGTGTACTAACATAGTTCAAAAAACAAAGTCCCTCCCTGTCCTTATGTTTTATAGTAAGCATGCAATGTCCACCTACCCTTCGTGTCCTTCTAGACTTTTCTAGAGCCTTTAATCCGATCAGCGTCTACCTCCACAAAATTAATTACTGCAAAAAATGACTCCGTCCTTCCAGCTGCTATTTAAGTATGTTGATAACGCACAAAAGCTTAGCTGTTAATGAAGCCCACACAACTCATTTAGGGGATTACAATGAAATTAGAAGCAAAGATAAAATTGTATAATACGTTTTTAAAAATCTAGTATCTTAAGATATGATAACTTGTTTAATTACTTGCCCATGAACAATAATAATGATTGTAGATAGGACCAGCAAGCAAAGGATAAATATGATAATAGCATAACCAAGGAAAGGATGTTATTTACATTTACATTATTTACCGTCCAGTGTCACCCAACTGAGTTCTAAGCCTGGTTCCTTCTCAAGGTTTCTTTCTCATATCATCTCAGGGAGTTTTTCCTTGCCTAGTTTTTTGTTGCCTCAGACTGTTGCCTCAGGCTTGCTCCTTAGGGATAAATAGTAGCATATCAAACTTTATCATTATACTTCTGTAAAGCTGCCTTGAGACAATGTCCATTGTCAAAAGCGCTATAGAAATAAATTGAATTGAATTGAATCACTGAGGTCTGGGTTATTGTGGGTTAATATTGAAACAAAGTGCTAAAAGAATTCCAGACAGATATCTCTAGGTGACTAACTCATAGCCCATCACTTGTCTCTTTTATTTGGGGAATAAAATCTAAAGGGATTCTGTCTGACCTGAAAAAGGCAGGGTAGAAAAGGTTGTTTCTAACCTGAAAAGAGCGTATCATCCTAAAAAAGAACTTTCTATCATTTCAAAACACTCCATAGTGATTTTTATCCAGATGGCTGAGTAGATGAAATAGATCCATACTGCATATCTCGTCCATTCAGATTGTCAAGTGCAATCCACAAATGTATAGAGGTGAAGCTCACAAACAGTATTAATGGCACGTATCTGCTATTGACTGGGTTTCTCTACTGAAATATGGCTCCATAAAATGCACATCATGAATGGTTACCTAACTAATCTCCCTGTGGAAAGTGTTACTGTCTCTTGAGTCTTGAGTCAGTTTTCTGAAAAGGAACCACCATTTCTCTCTCTCTCTCTCTCTCTCTCTCTCTCTCTCTCTTTCTCTCTCTCTCTCTCTCTCTCTTTCTCTCTCTCTCTCTGAGCAGAGATAGAAGGAATCCACAACAGATTGGATCATTCTCAGCATTTTGTTCTCAGCCATTCATTGGCAATGAGTTGGTATTGCTTCAGGAAAGTTGCCCATATCCCAGTGACCAAACATGAGCACTGCCAGGCAGCAGCAGCATTTGTGTGTCAGCTGGAAAGAAAATGAATCCAAAGTGCTGTCTAAAAGTCAGGACAGACTGTAGGGCTAAACGCAGTCAGTTATGCCCTGAGTCGAGGGTGATGAATGCAAAATAACTGACAACAATGTGAAATGTTAGCCGTTTATACTTTAGCCCTCACTGCACGTTTCACTTTGATTTCATTCATTAATCCAGACCTAATATTATACGTGACATAGCTGGGATAAAACTTGCTAAGTTAATTTATTGTGAGCTAATTGAGATATTGTATAAATATTAGACGTGGGAGTTGAATTCCATGTTTTTTCAGAGATTAGCAGAGCTTGTTATGATTATGAAACTGTTACTGATTGGAATATACTTCATTTGTCTTTTTCTGTTCACTTTGACAATATAAGAATAGCAGTATGCAGCATTGCATATGTATGCACACACAGTTTCTTCAGCTTCTTTTTTAAATAGCAAGGAAATATAAAAAACATAATACTGGAATACCCAAATCAGTTACTCAGTAATTACTACAAATGCTATGAGGTGCTAATGTCCAAAATCTACAAGTGATTTGAAATAATTACTTCATAAATACACTAATTATTCCCATGTATATCAAATCCTTTGACTGAGAAAAGAATATTAGTATATGATGATGCTACGATTTCATGATTACCCAGAAACGAGTTGAAAAGCGCCGTTACGTTCCCGACACTGATTGACTGTAAGGTGTTAATTAATTTTCTAAAACAGCACTGCCAGTAGTTCAGACTGCAAGACAAATGACAGGTTTACATGTGTTATGATTTCTAACGCATCAGCTCATTCACAGGGAGTTGTATAGGAAAAGCTCCACTTAAAAGGTAGAACTGAATACAGATACTCTATTTGGATTGAAGAGGTTGCCAGATTTCAGCAAATCAAAAAACGATTTGCGGCAAGCTCAGAGATGACGCATTTTTCTTCAACTTACCTACTGCGAACAAGTTTGCATTTCTGATCTGTAGCATGCGGTATATCCGATATATGCGGAACCTGGCAACCCTGACAGCTGTACAAAGATCAGTAACATAATGCTAATAAAAGGAGATGCACTATATTCTAGTGTTTTTGTTAGTTATTTGTGATAGTAACTCAAGTTAAACACTGAGCTTCAAATTAAGAACATCACAGTTCTGGATAAACAAAAGAAATTGGCTTGCATATCGAACTGCTGCTCTATATCCCACACAGACCATGCGCAGTGCACAGGGCAGTGTATCTCAGGGAGTATGCTGCCCATTCACAGGAAATCCGGTTAAGGAATTGAATAACATAATATTCTGCAAATGACTATTTATTGTTCTAATTTGTGAATGAAAAAGGACTTTTCTGGCAGCTCAGTGTTTTCCAGAGTTTCCAGAACATTTTCACTTCAACTGTCCCTGCATTATAGCTCTACTCTGCATAGCTGTTAATAAACATATTAAAAAAACATGTCATTTAACAACAATAGCCAAAAATCAAACCACTGACAAACTTAATTTTAACATTTCTTGGGTATCAGCACTTGCCATCTTGTATTATTAACTTCAGGAAAAAGAAAAACGAGACTAAACTAAGTGATAATTAGAACTTGTCCCATGACGCTCCACAGAGTTAAATGTAATTATAAACACATCATTCATGGATCAATAAATAATGTAATTCGCTGTGGTGTAAGAGGAATATGTGCTATTATTGGAAAACTTTGAGGGGAACAACAGTAACTCACATTTCAGGCTATATCATTGATTATTCTTTATAGAAACCCGTCTATGTGTTTTAGAACTTAAATAACACTATGTCACACGATTTGTTTGCTCCTGGGTAGGGAATGACATTTTCCAATTACTCTTGATGAAAAATGATAAAAACAAAAAGTTTGGGTTTGGGCTTTTAAGAGGACGAAAACCTCAAAATTAGCCCATTTTACTAAAAAAACAACTGCCCAAAACTAACCCAAACTTTCATGTCTAAGACAGGTTTTTTCTCTTTATTTGGGTTACAAAGAATGGAGAAATAACAAGAAAACAAGAAAAAAGTAAAAATGTGTTACACAGTGTTATCGGCACTGTCTATACAGTATCACAATCTATATAAAAGCATAATAACTGTGGAAATGATTCACAGCAAGCACCTAAGATATCAGTTCGAATCACCGTGATCATGCGAGTATATTTAAAGATGTTTGCATCTGGGAAAAGTTTCAAGATGTTTATCTTTATAAGAAAAGTCATATGATGTAAATTCATGGTGAATATTCCGGTTTATCATACACTATAATTGATTACTGGCACATTCCTGATGTTTATTCTCGATCCTTTTCATAGAGCCAAAGATCACAATGCAACATCCGCCTACACCCACCTCCCACCTGCTAGTCCTCCTTGCATAACGTTTCCTCAGCATTAAGATGCATTCTCCTTCATTCTCCTTCATCTCACGCCATGTTTTTTTCTCCTCAGCTTATCTCTCTCTCTCTCTCTCTCTCTTTCTCTCTCTTTTTACTTCATTGATAATGTGGTTGCTCTCTCTCTCTCTCTCTCTCTCTCTCTCTCACACACACACACACACATACACTCTGTAGTGTAGGCCATGCGATGGGAGATTTGGTGCTTTAATCCATGCTCGTGTCTTTAATGTGATGCTGAGCAGTCGGATGGAAAATGGAGCCAGCGCTCTAAAGCTCCTCTCCTAATGTGTTGATCTCTCAGCAGCTCTGCGCCATTTAGTTCAGATGCTTGAGCAGCACCGACTCCGGGCTCGCAAATCCTGATTATTCCGGGTCAGCTAGCCCTTCAAACACACACTCTTCTGCTCCTGCTTTTCCTCTCTACCTCTGTGATCACATTCTGTTCAGGCTTTATTTAAAAAAAAAAAGAAAAAGAAAGAAAGAAAGAACAAGTGGCTATGTGAGTGTGTGCTTATGTGTTACATTACATGCTGGCCTTCTCTTTTTTTTTTTTTTGCAGTGATAGAAAGAAAGCTGTAGCAGTATAAATTATATAGAAAACAGAGCAGTGCACGGTTGCCATGGTGATTCCCATGGCATGCTTTGTAAACTAGATTCTTCTCGTTTTCTCTCTCTTTTTTTATGCTCCCCCCCTCGTTTTTTTTTTTTCTTTCAAATGTGGGTTGGTTAAGCTGGCATGGCATGGGTATCTTTTCCTCCCTCCCACCCTCGTTATCTATCTGCTCTGCTCTCACGCCCGCGCTAAGTGCCAGTGGGTATGATATTCATTTGAACAGATTACAGTTGATGCCTTTAAGCTGTACCGAGTTTGTGTCTGTGTGTGTGTGTGTGTGTGTGAGAAAGAGAGAGAGAGAGGGAGCGAGAGAGAGAGAGAGAGAGAAAGAGACCCTGATTGACTTTCACGTCATAATTTTAAGCAGCGGACTAGGCCTGTTGTCCAACTGATCACAGTATATCTGCTTTATTAACACAAAGAAAGGGAAATAGTTTAAGGACAACTTAACTTGTGTTGAAGTGTTTGAATTTGTCTGTGAACCAAAAAGTGTCTCTTTTAAAGCTAGTGTGTGTTTAGGAGGCAACCGAATGCCAATACATTATCCAGACTGAACAAATAAGTTGTAGTAAAAGTAAAGGATATAAATACAGTTATGAAAAGGAGGAGCACTTGGAGGCGTTTTTTTCCTTAAGAAAGTTAAGAGGGCATGCGACTGAGAGATACGGGAATCAGGATACAACAGAAATGACACGTGCTGGCATTTCTCCTGCTGTGTTTTGTTTTTCCAGGGACATAAAAAGCCAGACAAATGAAGTATAGAAAATTAACCCTAACCCTCTCCCCCCCACCCAAAATCAGGATAGAGATATACTAATGCTAACATTTGTAGATACAGTTATTCCCCCTTAATATGTTGACATCTTTATTTTTAGAGTTTCGCCTCTAGTAGAGACACTGTACATTATAATTTAATCAGAAAGCTGCTTCACATCATCTGGATGTCACTCTGCATATGGAACCTGTATAATTAATACCTAATCTGTGCCATTTTAAGTGCCAATCAATTATTTATAACTTGTGCTAGTTTCGATGAACAAATCCCATCTTTTAGAGAGGCATATGCTTTTGTAGAGGGTGAGAAGATGGGGGGGGGTAGGTTTCTGTTTTCTACAGTAGTAGTTCATAAAGCATCTAATCTTAAAGAAATATGCTGTGCTGTGACTCCCACAGTGTGTGTGTGTGTGTGTGTGAGAGAGAAAACAAACTTTAAAGCTTAACACGGCAATATGTCTACTTAAACTCCGAATGGAGACAAAGAGAGAGAGGGAGAGAGATAGAGAGAGGAACGAAATGACGAATAAGACAGGCATGCTGGAAGCCATCAGTGCATCCTCTGTTTCAGATGAACAGCTGCTACGGTTGCCATTTGACGAAGCAGTCATGGTGTCAGGGAAAGGAATGATGACATCTTTTCTTTCTCTTTCAGCTTCTGCATCTAAAGACTAGGATCTGTGTTGAACGGAGGGCATGTGATCACCTGCTAACCTCTGAAAGAGGAAAAAAAAGGAGGATGTGGTATTTGGGAAGCAAGAGAAATATAACCAGAGACAACTAGAGAGAGATCATCACACATTGCGTACCATATTAAGAAGCTAGCTTTAATTCTACTGAGACGTGTGGCCTTTTGTGTTCACCGGAATTCGGTTTTAAATACGGGAACAGTCATTACTCAGCATAACAATTCATGTTTAATAGAATAGCTGTGTGTGTGTGTGTGTGTGTTACTGTGCCTCTAGGGAAATAGCACTTTGTGTGAAATATACATTATATTTTTACAGTAGCAGGTTACAACAGATCTGGGATTCATTGAGATGTTTTTCCATTCATTCCAAGACTTTGAGATTAGATGACATAAAGCCGTAGAAGCTTATAATTCAAATGCCTTTTAAAAAATTAATTAGTTATCCAGAGTAATCAAAACTAGATATAACTGACATCATAATTTTATAAATCATAAACATAATCCGTAGTCAACATGAACTTGGAGAGAAGAAATCGGGAGAAAAGTACATTTAAATAAATAAATAAATAAATAAAAGACATGTTTTCTAATCCTCAGCTGTCCAGTTTTAGTGAATCTCTGCCCACTGTAGTCTGTGTTCTTGGCTGACAGGAATCTCATTCAGAGTGTTGTAGCTCGTCTGCTTCAAGGTTTGATGTATTGTGTATTCTGGTACTTTTCTGCTCACAGCAATTGTAAAGAGAAGTTGCTTCCTGTCAGCTGTCAACAAACATGCCATGGTCACCGAGATTACATCTTCCATCCTATCTTGCTGTTTGTTACGGACATTAACTGAAGCTCTTTACCTTTATCTGCATGTTTTAACTGCAGTGTTCTGCTTACACGTTGATTAGCTAATTGAATATTTGGACAAAAGAGCTGCAATTGTTTCTATTATGATTAGTTGCTGATTAGAATCCAGATGTTAAAATCTTTTTCTTGCTAATTGAGATGGTTAGATTTGTTTATTTACTGAAGTGGTTTCTGTAGCCCTTATGTTTTCAAGCCATCTTTTTTCCATTTCACGAATCCATTCTTTCAGTGTTCTCGATAAAATTCAAGGACATTGATATTAGTCATCCAAGTTGTTTTAAACTTCTATTATAAAGTCTAGACAAAGAGCATTCTTCTTTTTTTAATTAGAATTAAAGAAAAATGTCATGAATGAAAATAAATTGTGAAAAGAAGTATATTTTAGTATTTAAACGTGACAAAAACCGTGCTTTGTAGCCATATTATTGTGGCACAGTGGTGCAGGTTTGATTGTGGGCACTAGTTACTGTCTACGATTTTATTTATATTCTCTCCGTGTGTGTGTCTGTGTGGTTGTGTGTTGGATTCCTGTCACACAGTTGGATGCAAGTGTGCTTGGATGCAAGTGCAAGCTAGGTAAATGTAATATATAAACAAATGTCAACCTAAGAGGCAAGGCAGAACTCAGACTGATAGACGGGCCTGGTTTGTGTGGCTGGCAAACAGAATAGAACTGCACAAAGGTGAACATTAACATTTACAGCAGTCACCCTTATCTAGAGCAACTTATCTCATTTTATTCAACTGCAGGTTAAGGGCCTTGCTCAGGGGCCCAGCAGTGGCAGCATGGCAGACCAGGGATTCGAGCTCCCAACACTCTAATCAATAGCCCAATGCCTTAACCACAAAGCTGTCACATCCCCACAGCTAGGCTTATTATAAGCAATAAAGTCAAACCAGGAGATCATTATCCTGACGCAAGGCTCAGAATCATCACTACAAAATGCAGGAACTAAATTTTTTGCAGTGCAAATGAATCCTGTGGAAGGTTTGGGGTTCCAGTCTTTATTTGAAGACAGTGACTGATAAATAAGTTAATCCCACCAGTACAGGTGATCAAATCTCTCCTCTTCTTATCTCAGAGCTCTGATCTTCTGTACAATCATCAGATTCATTAGAATATTAATGGCAAAGACTGATCTTTATTTTCGTCTTAAACTGATATGTTTAATCTCCCCAAGTGTTTATTCTTTCTGCAGTTATCACATCTTGCTCTCTGACTAATAATATCAGCAGATCTGGCTGATATATTATTGTCTGTAACTTCTCTAATGATTTTATTTGCATGAAATGCAACAAAATTCACCAACGTCTTGTTCTGAATATCTGTCAGGTTTGTTTATAAGTATACCCCGTGCTCATGGATTGTGTGAAAGTCGAGCGATTTAACCAGTACTATTCGTTCATAAATTTATAGAGCTCAACTTATTGTCTCTATATGTCAGTAGATTATTTCCTTTCAGCACACTACTGTGAGAAAGTACACAGGTTTTGGGTTGGGATGATGTCAGAAGCCTGTATATGAGATAAGATCGTCCTTTTCTATACCTCATTACACACATGCATGTAGGTTATCCACAGAAAGACATAAATACACGTGTGTGTGTGTGTGTGTGTATGGGTCTGCTCCTGGTGGGAATTATTGATGTAATTACTTTAAGATGGCCGGGGTTTCCCTCTGATGGCCTTCCCCAGGGCTGAGATCCAACCCTGCTTTCCGCTAAGACAACCAGGAAGCTTTGTGTGTGTGTGTGTGTGTGTGTTTGTTAGCAAATTTTCAGGACTAAAATGTTAACCTATTTTGTCAGGACATGCTTGTCTAAAATAGTATGTTTTTTGCAAACCTGTAAGGATGAAATCAATTGTTTTCTTGTAAGTGTTAGATTAGATTTAAGATTTAGATTAGATTTGGGATTTAAGTGCCTATGTACATGCTAGTAGTGTAGCAGAATATGAACGTAAATAAAATATTACTTGGATTGAACAAATACAAATGTAAATTTGGGAAGCACTATTCTTTTTTTTTGCCATATCTGCTTGAGACTAGAAGTGTACATTGTGGTAGGTATTCCTTTGCAAATGAGGCTATGATTGTTAACATGTACAGCGTTAATTCATCCGTAGTTAGAAGTCACAGGCTGTGCTGATAGTGCTGGCATTTCTATTATTTATTTTCTTCCCAGATATTTTTAAGACATCGCAGCCCCATACACAACATACATTAACTTTTTTAGCAATTTGAGCAACAATAGCTCGCCTGTTGGATCTGACCACATGGGCCAGCCTATGACACAGACTGGAAACACCCCACAAGAGCTGCAGTTTTGGAGATGCTCTGATCCAGTGGTCTAGCCATCACAATTTGTCCCTTGTCAAACTCGCTCAAATCCTTACGCTTATCCATTTTCCCTGCTTCTAACCCATCGACTTTGAGGACAAAATGTTCACTTGCTGTCTAATATATCCCACCCACTAACAGGTGCCATGATGAGGAGATAATCAGTGTTATTCACTTCACCTCTCACTGCTCATAATGTATGCCTGATCGGTGTATATGCACAATCTAAGGTCTTGTTGTGTGTGTTTGTGTGTGTGTGTGTGAGTGTGTGTTTGAAGGCATATGTAATTTGTCAGCACAGCATGCACTCATATCTTATCAGTGTTTGCTGTCAGAGATCTTCCTCAACTGTCATCATACATAAAACACACGTCAGGTTTGTTGTCCTTTGTGAATCACAGGTTCAATGATATGAGACCTGCAGGTCACTGCACATGTACATACTCAGAATTCCACTGGACAGACTCACAATCATAGCAGCTGAAGGATTCTAACCCGATCCACTCTACCATATGCTGTTAAAGTGTTATAGTGACTGCCGTTACACAACTACTTCTAAACAAAGAACTTGGAACTGAAAGCAATTATTGATTATAACAAGGACAACATGCATAAATTCAAGATTATGTATTATCCTTTTCTGCTTGATCAAATTAACTTCACCATCATTAAAATCAGCCATTATCTATTATCCTTTACGAGCCAGCCATTACCTTTATCTATTGTGCAGTCAAAGCTATTTATTTATTTAGATACTTTCAAACTACAGACGGCAGAAAGAATATTGATCCTATAGGACAATGGCAAAGCTATGTGAGCTGCGAAGATGTGTAAGCAAATGTAGTCATAGTCTGACTTGTCTGACTGAATCTTACAACTGAATATGATTGAATAAAGTTTACTAGCCCAACAAGTTTATTTCTGCCTATCTAGAATGATTTCATGGATCAGGTTTGGCCTGTTTAAAAAAATATCAGTGTTACATAAATATGAGGTCAGTGTCAGGTTTCGGCTAGTCTCAGCCTGAGACGTCACACCCTGTTTGCTGATGCATATGCCACACAAAAATGGGAATGCTTCGGATTCAAAGTCATCATCTGATTGGTTGGATTCTACAGGATTTCCAGGAGACGTGTGCCACATGTGAGGTTTTCCTGCCATGACGCTCTACTTTCCTCATGGAAAAAGAAGCTGCCATGTTTAGAACTGGATCAGCTAAACACTGAATTGTCCAAATTATGTGCCTTGGGCACTCCTTGGCAAATACATTTATTGCATTTGTCAGATGCCCTTATCCAGAGCCACTTACATTTATTTCATTTATTCAACTGAGCAATTGCGGGTTAAAAGCCTTGCTTAGGGGCTCAGCAGTGGCAACTTGGTGGTCTGGGGATTTAAACTTGTACTCTTTTGTTTAGTAGTCCAGTGCCTTAACCACTATCTATCTATCTATCTATCTATCTATCTATCTATCTATCTATCTATCTATCTATCTGTCTATCTGTCTATCTGTCTGTCTGTCTGTCTGTCTGTCCAGAACCAGGATGAGAAAATGTTGGTAGTAAAAAAGTTTCCATCCAGAGCATAATAGCATTGTCTCTGAAGCCATAACGCATGAGATAATGTTCGAATTTTCAAGTGATTTCTCTCTGTGGGTGTTTGTAGGTCTTGTTTAGGCTCATGATATTTTTTACTTAATCGAAAGATCCATAATCATGAATAGATCTGTGATGTAGAGTTGCAGAAATGAGAACTTGTAAAATAAAAATGTTTTATAAGGACAGGGACATTTGTAATAAAGCATAATGCACTATCTGGAAAAATGTCAAGCTGTTTTATTGTTGAGTTCATTATGGTATTGATATAATTACTGTGCCCAGGTTGAAACATGGCCCTGCCTTTCAATTATCTGGTATAAAGGAAGCATGTTTATGTCTAATTATTTTTTAATTATATTCATTCTTATTTTATGGCTGATTTTTTGCATTAGGACGTGCTCTTCTCGTTAGTTTCATAAAAGGCACTTTCATATGGGTGAAATCAATAACTTTACTCTGGAGTAAAATATATTCCAGTTCAAAACTATGTATGCAAATCTAATCTATTTCAAAAGATGTTGTAAGTAGACCTGTTCAGGGTGTACCCCTGCCTTTCACCCTATGTGCGCTGGGATAGGCTCCAGCAGACGACCCCCGTGACCCTAATTAGGAATAAAGCAGGTATAGACGATGGATGGATGGATGGATGGATGGATAGATGGATGTTGTAAGTATACTACAATAAATGTACTATTTTACTTCTTAGTATCAGCTTTGGCTTAAAGGAATTTTAGCTCTTAGTACATTACACACACACACACACACACACACCTTAAGCATCGTGTTGTACCCAAGTAATGGGATTTGAGTGACAGTATTGCAGAAACCCATTGATCATTAATCATAGTGATGTGAATGCCATCAATTGCTGTTTAATATGTATCTTGAATTTGCTTTATCTTAGTCTGGTTGTTGGGCATTTAAACCTACAGGGGTCACAGTGACTTAGTGGTCAGCAGGTTTGCCTCACATTTCCAGGGATGACAGAGTTTGCATGTTCTTCTGTGAGTGTTAAATCCAAGTGCTCCGATTTCTTCAGCAGGCCAAATACATGCTTTGCTGATTGTCATCTTCAGCTTGTCTGTTATGTGAGAGTGAGCACAACTGTGCCCTGGAATGTGCCCCAAGTCCACAGCAATAGGATAAGCAGTTGGTTCATGTTTCTGTTTTAAATGGTAACATAGAAGATTTCCTGTGGCCATGTTCTCACTTCAGCTAATGCATTTAACACCTATAATCATTAATGCAGGCTTCCCTTGTGTGTGTATGTGCATGTGTGTGTGTTTCTATGTGTGTGTGTGTGTATGTATAACCCAGAGTGTTTTTTTTCCTATTATACAATTTATTCATAACAGTGTTGTAATACTAAATTTCTTTAAGTGGGTTATGCTTTTTTTCTGGCTATGATGAGATTTCAGGTGTCACTTCCAGCTTCACAGCTAGAACTATAATGATTTTATTATTTCATTTTATATGTAGGACACAGAACTATAGAACTCTTAAGCAAGGTTGGAGTACATGTCCTAGTAGTACACTAGCAAGACAGCTGAAATGACGCTGCATTATTTAACACCTAAATTATATACTGTGCTGGACCTGACTCTATAGTGGTTTGCTTTATCCACTTCTAAAACATTTCGAATTCATGATCATGGTCATTAAAAATAACAAATCATGTGCTCTGTACAAAAGCCTCCAAATTCATAACGTATTATTATATTGCATATAGTATTATTATTTACACCGATCAGGCATAACATTATCACCACTGACAGGTGAAGTGAATAACACTGATTATCTCCTCATCATGACACCTGTTAGTGGGTGGGATATATTAGGCAGCAAGTGAACATTTTGTCTCAAGTTGATGTGTTAGAAGCAGGAAAAATGGGGAAGAGTAAGGATTTGAGCGAGTTTGATGAAGGGCCAAATTGTGATGGCTAGACGACTGGATCAGAGCATCTCCAAAACTGCAGCTCTTGTGTGGTGTTTCCGGTCTGCAGTGGTCAGTATCTATCAAAAGTATCCTTTCAGTCATGTAAGTCCTCCCATGGAGGCCCCACCTCACAACTTCCAGGTGTTAAAGAATCTGCTGCTAACATCTTGGGTCCAGACACCACAGCACACCATCAGGGATCTAGTGGAGTCCATGCGGGACCAACACAATATTAGGCAGGTGGTCATAATGTTATGCCTGATCGGTGTATTCTTTTGTATATGTATATGAAATGGTTTCTGCAGTATATGCACACAGTGCAGATTCACTCACATTTTTGTACATGCTAATTCCCATGGATCAGTAGTAAAATCTAAAATAAACCATTTTAGATTTAGACTGTTCTGAGTTTTATTAAGCAAATACCCTCAAATTAGAAATTCCAGTTCCAGGCAGCAGATTTGCACGTGTTCTACGTGTTTGCATCCGTTTTTGCTCACCTCATATTATTAATAGTACGCAGACGACAGACTTCTTTTAAAAATTAAATATTAATGGTTCACATGCAGCATGTCCAATGCAAACATGTCTTATGTAAAGGAATGGACGCATCCTGACAATAGTTACCCACTTTAGGAAAAAATTGACACAGGTGAGATATAGGAACTGAGGGGAAAGACAGGGAGTGAAGCACTTTATAGAGCAGCTCTTAGAGATAGAACTGAACTGAAAGGGAATCACATTACCTTCATAATGATGTACCAGCTCTCAGACAAGCTGTTGACTCCGGGTCATGCCCCACTTCACTTACCTTAAATGTAACAGCTACTTTTTTATGAGCAGTTGGGTGAATATAGTGACAGATAGAGAGACCCATAAACAGATAGTTAGAGAGAGAGAGAGAGAGAGAGAGATACATACACACACACACACACACACACACACACATATATATATTTGTTATAATAACAAAAATTAATAAAATCAGTCCAATGGAAATAATTATTCCAAACAGAGCCTTCTTCTTCTTGTTTCTGACATTTCGCAATAATTATTTATCTAACAATTTAATTAATTAATTTTATTTGCTGAAATATAGCTAAAATTAAAGCTTTTTTTTTTAACAAGAGAGAAACACAAAAGTAACACACACCCACACAGTAATAATAGAAAAAAAGTAAGTATTAAATGATGCAGATTAAAAATAGAGTATGAACAGGAAACACAAATAATAGAGCGGATATTCAGGGTTCAGTTTGAGGGGATATGAAAGAAGATGCTGTTCTGAGAAAAAGACAAATATCAAAAAAATACAGCGCTGCTTCTTCTAAAATTGCTAACCTCTTTTCAATATCCAGCATTCATGCTATTATGTGAATTCATTCAAGATGTTTGTTCTAGCTGCAATTTTCAGAAATGGACTTTCTTTGTGCTGTTATATTGGTAGGCTTCTTGGTTTTTATATGTCTTGCTCACAGTGCTTGCATCTGAACTCGCTTGCATACCGTATATATACTGTACATCTGGGAAATTAAAAGCAACAGGCGATAGATGGCATTTCGGAGCCTGAGCGTCCGTACCTGACAGGTTTTCATGTCAACTGTTAAAATGATTTAATGTTAATTATTCTGGGGCTTATTTGTCACTGTGCAGCAATATAGAAACGTTAAACATACAGTAACACACAGATCGTTTCTTTTTAAATCTTCCTGCCATCCTTGTGATTGTTGTCATGAGCTGCATTTTGAATATTAATTTTAAGTTTCGATTTAGACGCATTTACTAATCTTAAATTTCTTGTATACAGCTCACAAAGTCTGCTTATTTGAAAGCTACATGTGAAACACTAACCTTAACGGGGAAATTGATTTGTTTTCATCCTCAAAAACTGTCTAGAATACTACGCTAGTTTACTGCTCTAGTTTGGTTAGTTTGTTGTGGTGATACTGTCACATTGTGCTGCACTTCCTCAAATGTTTATGTTTATTTTTAAACTCTCGAATGGCAGCCATGAATGACATTCAGGGAAAAATAAACTAATAAATAAAATATGAGTAATTAGAATTTGATGTATATTTCTGGCAAAGATTTATACTGTTAAATGACAGGAAATTTCTCTAGAGAGATGGGTGCGATTCTAATTCGCACCTCTAAATAGATTATTCATAAGAGACTTATTAAGCATTATGGAGTGTGTTCACAGCATGTAGATGATAAAATTGAAACATGGGATGTTCATCAGTTTCACACAAAACATGGCAACTCCCTGTGCAGTGCAGGCATGGATATTACACACTTATATAATGTTACGGATAATATGAAGCAACATAAGGTCTTATATTCAAGAATATCAACGTATATGAAAGAAGTGTTGTTTGGATGTTATATTTTATTACATTCAGTCTGTTTTTAAAGCCAATTTCTTGCTTTATGATTGATATGCCAGGGCGAGCAGGCCCTTTGATGATGCTGATGGCTGAGACATGAACAGTGTCTGTCAGACAAAAGGGCAATGAAACCTTTGGCAGTCCCTGATAATCATACGGGTGAAACTGCAGGGGGGTTACTTCTGAAGGGCTGGATCACTGGATGAGCTTCTTGACTGAGTGAGCTTCATCTTGGTGTGGCAGATGGCTAGAACATCAAATACATCTGTTAAGCAAAGGGGCACTGGGGCAGGTTTGGCAGAACCTGATGATCACAAGGGAGAAATCTCCAGGGGGTAACTTCTAAGAAGGAGGAGTAGGGGGTGAGATCATATAATATTATTCCTGTATTGTTGAAGTAGCATGCAATAGATGAATAAGCTCTACAGTGCTCTTATAGAGCTCCAGGTTTGGACTAATAAAAAGGATTCGTCTTTGGAGCCGTGTAACAGATGGGTTACGCTTAGAAAAGGTTTCAAGTAGATCTCTTTAAATATCTAGAACAGTTAAACATCCAAAGGACACTTGGATTCTTTGGTTTATTCTCTTAGGGAGCTTTAAGACAGACGGTTTGTTCTAAGAAAAGATCTGAAGTAGACCTCTTCAAAAAAAAGCAACTATCCAAAGGACACTTACATTTTTTTCAGGAATGACATGAATGTTTCCAGAGGCTGGGAAACCTACCATTTTACCCCTTGAGTGAAAGTGCCAATGTTGCTAATTCTTTTACCCTTCTGGCTATTTCTGAAGGACAGTCCACAGATACATCTTGATAAAGTAGCCTCACCACTGATCAGTAAAATTCCTTTACATCCTGAGTGACTCAGCCTTCCTGAAATATACAGGCACAGCAGCACAGGCGGGAGTTGTTAGTGGATATTGTGAGCGCTTTTGAAATAAATCATCTGTGAGTCACGGTGCCAAACCTTCAATTTACTGTTGGGGTATATTAGAGATTCGGTCATTAAAATGATCCCAACAACTGAAGGACACCAAACCATATGCGTTTTTTTTTTAATCTCTAAACATCCTCAGAAGTGCACTAGAAAAAATGAGGCAACGAAACACATAGAGAACATGAACACCATCAAAACATGCCCTACTATTTATAAAAAAAAAAAGAAAAAAAAAAGAGACAAGTGAACCAGGTTAAGATATTTTGGGATTCGTCTGGTACAAAAATGTTCCAGCACCTTCTACTGTGACTGCAGCTGCAGAGTGTCAGTGCATAAAGAGTTTCACTTTATATAATGCCATCTCATGATTAGCACTATACAGCATTTTATAGCTATTTTATTTCAAGACCGTAGGTTTTTGATAGGGTTGCCAGGTGTCTGGTTTCTGATTCATCAGCCCGGTTGTGACCAATCATGTGATCAAGTGATCATGTGACCAAACATTTAACTTTATACTGTTGTCTCAAACCACAATCTTGCATAAAAGCTTAATAAAAATGTTGCAGTTTTGTATATACTATTTAGCCTACTACAGTGTTATGTGGTTTGAGACACAGCCTGTTCAGGTACATAAGCAAAGTTAGGTTACGTTATTGTGGGGATTGGGATAAAAAGGTGAGTGAACCAATTAGATCTCAATTACAGCTAATTTCTGAAAGCAAATAATTGTATTGTCTTGGGTGTTATGCTTCAGATCAGCCTTCAGAAAACACGGTGAATAATCAAAAGATTTGTTAAACAACTGCAAGGTCAGCAACATCTTTCAGCTATTTTAGATACTTTCTCTACCTGTATAAAACTAGCAGTTTATACTGTTTTTGTTTGCTATAAACGTTCTGTTCTGCCTCACACTTACTTTTCTTAACTAAAACTGATATTTTTTTGCCTCCAAATTGTCTGTTGTTTATTGTCAAAGCCTGTCTGTATGCACACTATGTCGAAATTTATTACATATTTGGCTGTTATTCTTCTTTGTGAGGAATTTAAGTGTGCTTTAATAGTCTGGAGAAGATATTAGTTGCTGTATCTTGCTGGCTTACATTTGTCATTATAAATGCATATTGTTGTCATTGTGTGTTGCCGTGAAACACCCCCATCCTGCCCCCAAACCGCCATCACAAAGACACACAGATACAGACACAAACACACAGTAGTGTTGTCGTATTTGAAATCTGTTTCCACAGCAAATCGGTGATATTTGAGAAAAAAAAACTTGCTAGTGAAGCTAATTACTGTACCTTTACAAAGTTAAAAAACTAGAGATAAAGAAAGTGATGACAAGGCTTACAAATATTTCACTGTGTTTATTTTTTAACCTTTATGATGAAAAGGGAAAAGAATGAAATTAATAATTATTAGATTTCGATTTGTAAGAGTTAGCAAGTCAAGGAGCAGAACGAAGCATAGCTGTAACCAGCAGACTGTGAAACCACATTAGGAATACGGGACAACAGTAACAAGCCTGTTTTTGATTCTGTGCATTAATACACACCTCTAAAACACCTTGTCTCTCATCCACTCTCTTCAAGGTGATGCTGGAGGGTTTTCAAGTTGCCCAAATTAGACTCATAGACCTTTTTTCTTCTGTCCAGTTTCATGGCTGCACTGAGACCACTGGGACTCCTGGGATGCAGAATGTGGGTCCTCCTCACCCTTATCCACCTCACTATGGATCTCTCTATGTGTGCTCCAATCGGGACTGGGCTGAGGCTGCTCCCTCGGCCACTGCCTCGCTTACGCCCTCGTCTTCTCACCAGGGATGTACCCGGTGGTCCACACTGGAGGACTCTGGGTACCTGGCAGCGTGGTGTCTCACATCCTGTACCATTACTTGACCACCGAGGAGGAGGAGGAGGAGGAGGAGAAGGTGGAGGAAGAGAGGGGATAAGGTCCAAACCACGGCCACCGAGGCAAAAACGTCATCTTTGTGAGAACTGCACCTCCAGTTTCTCTGCCTCAGAGGGAGGCGAGTCGCTGGAGTATTTGGAGGGGAGTAAAGCTGACATTTTGCAGCACTTGTTGCGGCAACGTAGGCAGTTAAAGTGGGATAGTTATGACAGTTATTCGCAGGAAGGGAGGACCACTACAGTGGCAGGATTTATTGACTGGGGACCAACCGGGACGGATGATGGTGCAGAGGATGAAGTGAAAGTTATCCCCAAGACCACTACAAAGGCCACCACCACCACCACCACCACTACTACAACTACCACGACCACACGCAGCCCACAAAGGACTCATGCAGTGGTCACCACTGCCCGTCCTAGGAGGCTGACTACTACACAGCCTGCTGTTAATCTCGGCGTGACCGCCAAGCCACAGAAGCCATTTGGGGATACACCAGGTAAGAAAATATACTGTACAAAGTTACACTAGATTTTTAATTTAGTTAAGTGTTTAACTATGTTACAGGACACTTCCACTGGTGATAACCTTAACTATACATGATACATGTGAAGACTGTTATGGCTTTCCAAGCTAATGCAAAATATGATAACATTAACTGATATTGTTAAAGGGTTTCTAGACATATACAATACATACAAGTCACAAATCATATAACTCAAAGCTATTATTTATCTTTAGCTATAATAATTCAGTAAGGTCAGACACCATAAGCCTTCATTTAAAATATTATTATTATTATTAAAATAATTAAATTAATAGAATTAATAATTTTCTATGAATATTATTATAATATTATAATACCCTTTTAACCTACACAGTATGTAAAATTAAATTGACTGTTTATATAAATAATTTTTTAAAATTATTTTTATGCAGCAATTTATTTCTTTTATTCATTAACTACACATGAAGAGTTTCAGTGGGGATTCAAACACTAAAATATGTCAAGTAATTGAAAAACTCATTCAATTAAGCCCACAATTTAGACACATAATGCAATTGAATTTGTTTGTATTGTAACTGCTGGCTTTTAATAAGTGAATAATAATTGCCTGCTATAAAATGATATTATAAGGTTAACACATGCTGTATTTCTGTGTTTTTCCTTTAAGTGTTTTGGTGGGTTTAAGCCATCTTTCCTTATATAGTTGTTTCAAGGCTTTAGGTCTTGGCTATATAGCCAGCCTGTTGATCCTCAGGCTTACTGACAGCTCAAGAGATCTATTATCATGAATCACATGAATCCAGTAAAAATTGGCATCATGTTGAGCTTAGACACAATAGCCAACATTTCCTGTGTGGGAAAACACTCCTCTGTATGGATTCAGCTGCTAAATCTCCAAACACAGTTTGTCTATGAAGTTACATTATAGACTGATCCACCTGCGCTGCTTTTAGACAAGTTTGTCAAGAGCTGTTACATGTTACAGCACCACGATATATTTGCTATGCATATGGTTTCAAGTTGATAGAATATCTTGAGACGCTTTGTCTTCACAATTTTGTAAAGCCTTTCCCCAGAGAATTACGATTAACAAACGCACAAAAAGCTTAGAGGAGGAAATGAATGAATGAGGATTTGACTGTGGATAAACTGCTGTGGAATAGTTGATAATGCACACAGCAATTCTGAGATGAAAAGCACAATATAATAACGCTCAGCTTATAAACGTCAGATTTTATATGCAGATTTAAGACGTAACCATATTAAGACCTACTGTATACTGTATATTGTGGTATTATGGCGCAGCAGGCAGAATAATCCAATATTTGCAGCTATATAAAGTCTGCAGTATTCTCTCCTGAGTGCAAAACCGTAGTACAATATACAGAAATATTGTCTCCAGTTTAAACTTTTAAACTAAGGCCTGCCTGGAAATTTCACAACCTTAGTAATACATTTGACTTTAATGGTCCCAAATAGAAATAATCAGAATATATTTTACCCAGTACCTTATTTATCAGGCAAGATTTAGTTGTGTTTGTAGATAAGGCATTTTACCTACCTGCTGCATTATATCTATGTTTAGCCTATAGCTACGGGAGTGCATTTGAATAAGCCACTAGACTGCAGTGTGGAATTTCAGGGAACTTAAAGAGGCACTATCTCAGAAAAGTGTTTCAGTATGCTGGAGTAAAGCTTGTAGAAAAATGAGGTGTCTCTTTTATCACCCTAGAAGGCATGCACTCCATCTAAAAGTGTATTGAAGTAAGTTCTGGGTAATTTACTGAAGTTAATTGGCTAGATTTAGTAAGCTAGCCTGCTTGCTTATGCCAGGTTAGACTAGCAACATATTCCATACATTTATGACATGTATGGCTAGGCAGTGAGTCACATTCTAGCTAATGGTAAATGTTGCTATTTTAATTCATGATAAATTCATTAGCAAACTGCACAGCATTAGTCATGCATAAGACCAGCAACAATATTAGACATAATAAGTTAATTTTCAAAAGAAAGAAAAAAAAACTATAGTAATTATAAGTATAATTTCTCAGTACATTTTCCACTCCTGAGCTTTAGATTAACAACGTGAAACATCTGGTGACTCAAGGTATCAGCCTCAAATGCATTTCAGTGAACTTTATTTAACGGAGTTATTATTGATCGTAAATAATGTTTCAGATTAGAACAGAGAGAGCTTTTTATTCATTTACGCTGTTTCAATACGGAAACGTGTGTACGTGGCGAATCAACGCAAACAAGATTTTCGTGTTTGTGTGGAAACAGCAGTTAAAATCACTGCATAAGGAAATGTAGCGACACCACGGTCTGCACTGCTGATTCCAGCAAATTCGAAAGACAGCCGCTGACATTGTCATTTAATCAACGTTCAAGGCTGCTTAGAAATTGCATACATCCATTTTCTGCTGAATTTCACCTGTGTGCTTCTTAAGGTCACAGGAGCGGTTTTACTGCATACAAGTCCCTCCATCAAAAGGTAACATTTGCCAAATCCCAGTGCAGATTTTATCCAGGGGTTTGATTCTGAGGTGTGACTTTGTCACCGCATGAGTTGTATCCTGATGTATCAGCCATTTTGTGTGAGAATAGATAAATATTTAAGGTTGAGCTGTAATGAAATATAATTAATGGTGTTAGGAGTTCAGCATATATAAAACTTTATTTGTATTACGGCTATGATAAGTTTGGAAAAGGCAGCATAAAGGTTTTGCGTGTCTGTTGCCTGACCTTGTTTGTGCTTTACGATTATTGTCTTAACCTTCAGGTTTGTCAGCTTTGATTACTTTTAGTTAAACCCAAACCTGCCCATGTGTTTTCTTGCTTCATGACAGAAAGAATTTGCATCCATGCAACTTAACTCTTAATGTGAGGTTTGTTTGTTTTTTCCCCATACAAATTTAATGCTGTTATCTGAGATTTATTAGGCTAGATCAGTGTGATGTACAATTGCTACAGTAAAAAAAAAAAAGGCTCATTAAAACAGCATCAGTATTCATTCTCATGTTTGCAGTTTATTTATGCTAATTCAATATTCAGCAGAACAGTGGCTCTTGTGAAATTGTTGAATATCAGTACCACATCAGGCATGTAGTCTCTATGTATTCTGAATGTCTTCTGTTCTTATGTATTATAAATGAATACTTTACTGAATACATTCGGGGAGATGTATTCAGCTGTCAATACTTTTCCAGAGTATTCTGTTCAACTTTGTATATAGCCAGCTAGGTATACCGTGTCTGTGGGTAGGTGTGTGTGTGTGTGCGCTTCTGTCTTTAGCACTTGGAGATCGTATTGTGGATGCTGCCAGATGGAAGTGTCAGACTTAGTGTGGCTGTGAGGATTTAAGCCTCGCAAATACCTGCTGTTCTCCTCACTGAGCTCTTTATCACACCTCCCATCTCCTTCCCTGGTCTATAGGCTAATTACATATTTTGTAAGAAGTTAAATTATGCGTATATATCTGAAACGTAGTGTGCTTAAGAATTAATGATAAGATTAAACAGTTGGATAGGATTCAGAACGGTACTTTATAAAATATAACGGAATTATGCTTTGACATGTCGATGACTCTACAGGGGGTTATCCAACCACAGCTATGCCAAGATGAGCATTATAATAATTATTATAGACTTTAAATGATCCACTTAAAATTATACTATAATGTGCAAATCTTCTTGCAATAGCCAGCCATCAGTGAGCGCCTTTGGTCATGACCAGTCAGACATACACGCACAAAAAAAAGAAGTCAATTTGAAATGTCATCTTTCTATTTGTGTTAATTCAAAATTCCTATTACTGGCAATAGATTATGTCTAGACATCTTTGGAAAGCTGTATAAGCCTCTCAATTTCAGACTTCTAAATCAAGAATATCAGAGGCAGTTTGGGAACCTTTTGGGACTCTCATTATTGTGACATATTCAATATATTATATTCTAAATGCAGCCTCTTTAAAAGATGTCAGTCCAAGAAGTCACTTAATATTTCCAGATAAGCTTTCAATGCAGTGGAGAAATCAAGTTGTTGTGTCCTGGGTAACTTTATTATGCGTTAAGTAATACAATCACAGTCACTTCAGCAAATATCTGACCACCTCCTTCTGTCTTCCACAGAACGTTCTCTGTACAGTAATTGAATTATGCAGTAAAGCCCTTCACACTGGAGACCGAGGCATTCACAATAATTGACTGTGATCTCCCCACTCTTTCACAGCTCTCCTTTATGTGTTTTTCTGTGGCTTTATTTCTCCATTTTCTTCCTCCCCTTTTGCCAGGATTAAGTGTTTTGGATTGCCATGGCTCAGTGGAAATCAACTGAGACTGACACGTTGACATCAGCATTAATTGGCAATTGGAAAGCATCAGCAGGTGCAATAAGAGGCTTCCTCTGGCCAGGTAGAGAGTGTGGGAGGTATAACGAAGGGAAGAGATGAGCAATGGGAGATTGAGAGAGGGAGAGAGAGAGAGAGAGAGAGAGAATGAAGGGTGAATACGGATGGGTAGACTGAGACTGTAAGAAAATGACTTCATTAATTCAGTGTAAAGAGGATCAAATGGCGATAGGAGTTAGTGACAAACATCTGAAATCTTCAGCCAGGAAAGGGATGTAGTGTCATGGATGTAATCCATCACTGTTCAGTATTTACATTAATGTGTTAGTGAGAGTGAGCTCCATTTGGAAAAATCTCCAGATTCCCCTACAGGAAAGAGAGTCCTGGAAAGAGAGGGATAGATTTGTGTCCTATGCAGGTGACCTAGTGCTGCTGTTGCCAGATGTCTCAGTTCCATGCACTTGCTTCAGTCCCCATTCCTGCCTGACATTTTCTATGACTAATATACATCTCCACACGTAATTTAATTGAATTACAGTAGTTGACAGAATTGATGTGGGCAGTAATGCTCATTTACTTTGCCATATTTACATATTTATTAGTAAATATTTTTACCGGTTCTTGTAAGAGTAGTTTTAATGAGAACATAATCTGTTTTACTAGTCTATTTGTAATATTAAAACCTTTATTTATTGTCTTTTTATGAAGGTTAGCTGATTGGGACCATTGTGGCAATTCTATACTATACACTATTATGATTTCTTTCTTCCTTCCTTCCTTCCTTCCTTCCTTCCTTCCTTCCTTCCTTCCTTCCTTCCTTCCGTTCTTTCATCCGCATAAGTAAAGTGTAAACAATCCACATAAATCCTTTGTAATCACACTTTCTCGATACATATTTTAAATACTGACTTGATTCTGACTTTAGAATTCTTTATCTGCAAAGATGCCACAGCTATGAACCCAGTGTATGTAGTAATGATAATCATGAGAAACTTTATAAACCAAGCCTTTTATTGAGCTGTGCTGGAACGTGTGTCTGAATTTAACTGACAGTTATGACGTACCCCTCCTGCGTCAAAGAAAATCGGGATTAGGCTAGTTCAATTCAATTCAATTCAATTTTTGTATAGCGCTTTTAACAAAGAGCATTGTCTCAAAGCAGCTTTACATGAGAAACGACATAAGAAAACAACAAACATATAAACAGACAAACAGTCCTAGATGTTATCCCAAGTGAGCAAGCCTGAGGCGACTGTGGCAAGGATAAACTCCCTTAGATGGTAAGAGGAAGAAACCTTGAGAGGAACCAGACTCAAAAGGGAACCCATCCTCATTTGGGTGACAATTGTGTGATGCAGATACAGCATGTGTATAATGTTATGTAAATCAACAAGGAGGTTGTTGTCCACAGCGCTGCTTGAATATCCCAATCCTCACAAGCAGAACCCGGCTGGAGCTGGTCCATCTCCGGATGCCACTGGAGCCAGCACAGTCTCTGTATGCCTCGGGATGGGTAGAAGAAGGGAAACAATGGAACAGCATTAGCGTAGCTGCTGTTCATAATATTAGCAGTACTAGATGATAATGTGCATTTAGTCAGGTGTACTTAGTTCATTCGAGTGATATAGGCTTTAGAACAGAGACTATGGATTGGCAAGAGCACAGTTTCTCTGTCAGAGCTACACAGCAGATACAGATTAGGAACAAGTACAGGTTCAGTTCTTACCGTCTCACTATCCAAAAGGGCAGACAGAGAAACACCTGGAGCAGACAGACAGACAGACAGACAGTTTTGGGGGTGCGTGTTTTTTATAGAATGCCACAAGGACAGAAATAACAGAAAAATAAGACTGTTTTGACCTTGTGAGGACGTTTAGTTGGTACCCATTGGGCAAAAAGCAACTTTTAGCTATATAAAATATATATATATATATATATATATGTATATATATATATATATATATATATATATATATATATATATATATATATATATATATATATATGTGTGTGTGTGTGTGTATGTGTGTGTGTATTCCGTACAGGACAGGTAAGGTCATGAGGGCACACTTTATTCTAACTGCGAAATAATGAGAAACATACAAGAAACGTTCTTCCCTAAATTCCAAGCAAAAGAAGGAGTAAGGAGTGAAGGTTAAGATGTAGTGAAGCCAATACCCTTCCCCTGCAGCTCTCCTGCATAAAAAAAGCAGGGCTGGCTATCTTTCTTTTGAAGGTCTGTTGGTTGGCAAGATTTCTATCTTGTCTATTCTTTCAGACAAATGGGAGAAAGAGCTTTTCAAAAGTTACCCTCCACACTCTGACAGATAACGGTGCTATCCAATTCCAAATAAAGATGGAAAATGTGAGCTTTCTCTCCGTTATAAGAATAGAGTGCTGGAGGCTCAGCCACATGCAGTGCGAAAACCAGGGTAGATGTAATTTTCTTTAAGATGTAGTGTTCTATCTGTGTGGCTTTTTTAAACTGCTTTTAAATTTAGAATTTATTTCTCTGCAGAGGCTTAGCTGAATTGTTTGTTTATATCTCCCATAAGTTTCAATGATCATGGCCGAATGGGAAGATGAGGGATTCTTCTTCTCGACGTTTTATTTTATTGCCCGACGGATCTGATTAGAAAGGTAACTAAACCTATAATTGATAGTGAAATTGGATCCTAAAAGAACCATATTAGAATTACACATGCAATATTTTCTGGCATTTAAGCACAGTTCACTCCGACCCTTATGCCCTTGACGTGCACATGGGGAGTCTATAAGAATTTCCTAAAGCTAATAATTTTATTATAGTGACAGAGAGATTGAGAAAGAGGGTAAGAGAGAAATCTTTATAGACCCCCAGATCTCATCAGAAATTATTCTGTCACTTTATTCTCCCACAGTGAGTCATATTTTCTTGCACTATAAAATTTCATCATTCGTATTAAAAAGTAAATTGAGTTTGGAGATTACTGGGGAGAGAATCTGCAATGCCTGTCACATGCATTTGGATCAGAGTAAGGTATTAAAAAAAAAAAAAAAAGCCAATCAAATCTGGCTGACGCATAGAAGCTTATTGTACAGGATTTGCTTTCATTTCAATACTTTTTTATCCTAAACTGCTAACATTTAGGGTTACATCAGATTCATCATGACAGGAACCTGGATTTTCACATGAATGTACGGCTCCAAATTTTCTAATGTTTAGTTTTTAAAAAACTGACCTTGTAAGACCTGAAATAAGTTGAGACTTACAACTAGGTACACATGCATTACATTTCAGGTAGGTTTGGTTGAATCTAACACTGTACTATTTAGAGTAGACTTTAAGCTACGTGGAAGCCAGAAGCGGATCCTGTTTTTTTTAGACCTTTTCTTACGCTTGATGTGAAAATCCATAAAATTATCCTCAATAATATTCATACTTATACATATAAATAAGCAAGCAGAGATCTGTTAAATCGCAACTCTTTTCCTACAAACATGGCCATCCTGGACTCACACTCCCAGCAACCACCTGCACTCCAGTTCTCCCAGTCACCATCCTTCTGACTATGTTCACCTGTGTGTAATTATGTATGTTTGGTTTAGCACTCTTCATATACACGAATCCTTTCTATTGCTTTTGTCAGCCTCTTTTTTGAATATTGTATTTTCTCTGTCCTTGACTACGATTTTGCCTGGCCCAGTTGGATCTTGTTCAAAGCCTTTTTGACCTGTGCCTGCTTTGACCCACTTCTGTGCCTGACATCTCTTGGATTGATCGCTTAGTCTAGTTTCCTCTTCCTTCTTATTTTTCAACATGTTCCTATTACTCATTTTTTCAAACTTTTTTCAATGAACTCCTGTATTTGCATCCTACCAACAAGTGTCTGCCTTCGTGATAAGATCAAGAAATATTGTGCTGTGAGTAAACCTAAGGAACCATGCTGAACACCACCATTAAAACCAGGAGCTAAAATGATGTTTACTGACGCAAGATGTGGCAAGGGCACAATAAGCAATGATTGATTTAAACACTAGCAGTTATATTTTACACCACAAAAAGACAAAGGTGAAAGTGACTAGACGCAGGTGAGAACATGGTTCAGACCACAGAGCAGAGCTGTACAGACCAACTCTACTCATTTTCTTTGCTTGGGTTTTACGCAAAATATATTAAAGAAAATAACTTGAAATTATTAATTTAAGCCATGTTAATGATTTCCACTATCTAAAGTGCTTAAAAGCTTGATTTTTTTTCAAAGCCACATAATAAGGTTCAAACTTTTCTATAGCCTGGATTTCTTGATGTCTTGATTTTTCAAGACTTGAAGTCAGACCATGGCAAAATTACCTTTGCGGTTCGTAAAATGTGCATCATTTTTACCATCTCCTCTTCTGACATATTGGACATTCAGGTGCTCCTGGCCGATGTTCCTTCTTTATGCTTTTATAATCTGCTTTTTATAGTTCTGCAATCTTTTTTCCTGTACCTTTCTACAAAAAAAAAAGATTTTTAGGTGCAAGATTTCCAACAAGAACAATTTGTTCTAGACTTCATCACAGGGATGAAGCATTGATTTTGGTGCCAAACCCTGCTTGAGGCACCTTGGTATTAATAATTACTACCCAGTACACCTATGCAGAATACTAGCTTGATTCCGCCACTAGCACAAAGAGTTTGGATAAGTCTATTAAATTGAATAATATGGGCTTGTGGTGCAATTTAACATTTGGATTTGTTAAGATTAAAAATCAGTAGGTTACTTCACACAAAGTTCTAATAGCAGGGGTACTTATAGGAAACATTTGTAAGAGAGGGGAAAATGGCATTTATCTTCCCATTTAACACACACACACACACACACACACACACACGCACCATAATCAGTGCTTTGATCAATTTTTAAGGTTACTGCAAAGTGCTGTATCTACTTCTGTCTACTTTCTTAAGATTTTTTAAGCTGTACTTTGGATGGTTAAGGGCATAACATAAATATTCTCATAGCGAGGTTTGTGCCAGATTTGTCATAAATCATCAAGACTTGATGACTGAAATCTTGGCCGATGTTTTTTTTTTTAGCATTTTGTAGTTTGCACCTCACGGGGAAAGCTAGACCGGGGAATTTTCTCTTCTGAGATCTTCCCAAATAACAGCTGCATTAAAAGTCAGTGTTTAAAGTTTCTTTCGTCTAATGTCACTTGTGCTCCTCTCTAACATGTCTAACATCTTGTTACATAGTACAATAGCTCTAGGACTGAAGGATGTATATGCCTTTTGAAGATGTGTTTTTTGCAAGTACTGCTTAATCAGTCTGTCGTGCTGGGTCCACACCACCAAACCTTTCAAAACAACAAGCCATCTTCACTACAAAGATCATCTTCACACTCTTCTTCCAGACAGGCAGCTGAGAGTTTTGTACGTTTGGTGGAGTGCGAAAGCTGTTTTTTGAGTCCAAGAGTGGTCTAGAGAACTGATCAATTTTCCCCTTGGAAACAGTGGTCTGGAGCTTGCATCCACTGAACCATGTTGTTCTCTGCATCAGTTATGGAAGCTAGTTAGCCTCGCCACTGCATGCAGAGTAATGTGATTGGTTTAAATTTCACATCTTTTTCTGTTTCAGGTTATAATGGTGGGTAAAGGGTTTTTTTTTTTTTCAACAACAGTTGCTTTATTGATGATTGAACAGGGCGCATGCTTTATTGATGATTGAACTAGGCTGTTTAGTGTGAGCACTTGCAGCGAGGATACTCAAAACTGCATGTCATGCGCTGGTCTAAAAAATGGTTAAAAATCGTACACGTTTGCAGGTATTCTTACGATGACGATGACTTGCCATGCATCCATAGTGAAAAAGTTCTGTTTTTCACCTTGAGTGTTGACAAAGACAAGAATGAACATGGAGTCTACCATTTTGTAACCGAGCATGCACAAATGTGATGTGTAGACTTGATATGCAGTTCATTAGACATTCTTCTATGTGAATGTAAACCTGGAAGAATGAACTCCTTCTCCTTTGGGCAAAGTGTGAAAATGGCCTTTCTCTGAATTTGAATAATGTGAGAGGCATGTGCATAAACTAAAATGTATAAATGCTAGTGTGTCCAGAAACATAGTTGGAGTTCATTGTGGAGCTCAAAACACAAGCTGATGACATCATACAAGGATAATCCTCAGTCTGCGTCTAGGTCAAAAAGAGGAATTTGTTTAACGGATTTAATACAGAACTTTGAAAAGGGTCAGATGTAAAGTAACTGAAAAATAAGATTTTATGGCTTTACATAGACTCAGCAGGACACAAATGGGGGAAACCATGGTGTGATAGCTCTACCATCTAAACTACAGTGAACAGTATGGACTGGTGGTAGCTGAAGTGGTTTAGGCTCTGGGATGTTTTGTGGAAGATTGGGGTTCAAGCCCCAGCACCATCTAGTTGCAACAGTTGGGCCCTCCCAACCCCATCATAGCTGACCCTGTGCTCTGACCCAAACTCTCCAAGGTAAGGATATGTGAAGAAAGAATTTCGATGTGCAGTAATATATATATATATATATATATATATATATATATATATATATATATATATATATATATATATATATATATATATTTATATATATATGTGTATATATAAGCTACTTAATAAAAATAAAAGCTACTTAATTTAGACTTAATTTCAAAGTCAGATTTCAATGTGCAATAGTTCTGTCAAAAAGAGTTTAAGATCTGTCAGAAGGTTCTATACCTGCAGCCCATTTGTCCCACAAGCGTGTTACTTTTTTAAGTGTCCTATTTCCACTACACTGTCCCTTTGACATTTCTGTGTCTGCCTGTTACTATAGATAGACAACACTATGCAGTGTTTTTAGCCTTGCACCTATAATGTCTTTTTGAATGGCCCTCTAAAATTCCTGTTCATCTCTGCCCTGCCCTGAGGGTATGTATGCTATATGACGAGAATGGTGTCGGCTGTCACCATCACATCTGCTATTAGCTATAGAGCGGGCTGAAGCACACAACTGCGATTTTGGAGTAATGCTGCTCGAGTTGCATCTCTGTCCCTCAGGTCCAAGTGCTTTTGTCCTGTATATTGGCAAAACTGCCCGGGAAACGAAGACTATCACTGCATCAAATGCAAGGTGACTGAGTGTCGTGGCAGAGCACAGAAGAGCAAGGCTGTCTGGAGCTGCAGAGCCAGGTTTCGTTCTCATTTGGGAATTGTGACTGTTGTCATTGTTCCATAAAAAGCACGTATCTCAAAAATAAATAAATAAGTAAATAAATAAATAAACAAACAGCAGCTTTTCAGGAACAAAATCCCACATGGCAGAATTTATACATATTTCAGCTTTGACATAAAAATTATTTTTAGAAGGTCACTGGTGTACATTTTCATATTTAATTAATTGGATGTGCATAGATTGTATACAGCAAGTATGGACAGGTAATTTTCTTATGAGAAAATCACATTTACCTTCATGTCTCTCTTTATATTCATAAGACACAACCTGTGGTTTATAATACACGTGCTGTATATTGAGATTTTTATAACTACCCAATCCTGATATTCTTTTAAACTCTAAACCACATAGGTGCCAATAATTAGAATTATTACTGTTAAAAAAGTCAAAACAACTATTTAGATGTCAGGAAATAGACAGGAAGGAAATAATTATGGACATGCTTATTGCTTTAAAACATTGTCAAGACGAGTGTCTAAAATTAAGAACAATGAAATTTGTGAGTTGGACATGATAGTGATCAGTGATTGGTTGTAGGGAACAGTGGTGTTCAGTGATTGGTTGTTGGGAACAGTAGTGTTCAGTGATTGGTTGTTGGGAATGGTGATGTTAAATGATTGGTTGTTGGGAACAGTAGTGTTCAGTGATTGGTTGTTGGGAACAGTAGTGTTCAGTGATTGGTTGTTGGGAATGGTGATGTTAAATGATTGGTTGTTGGGAACAGTAGTGCTCAGTGATTGGTTGTTGGGAATGGTGATGTTAAATGATTGGTTGTAGGGAACAGTGGTGTTCAGTGATTGGTTGTTGGGAACAGTGGTGTTCAGTGATTGGTTGAGGGGAACAGTGGTGTTCAGTGATTGGTTGTTGGGAACAGTGGTGTAGAGTGATTGGTTGTTGGGAACAGTGGTGTAGAGTGATTGGTTGTTGGGAACAGTGGTGATCAGTGATTGGTTGTTGGGAAGAGTGGTGTTCAGTGATTGGTTGTTGGAAGAGTGGTGTTCAGTGATTGGTTGTTGGGAAGAGTGCTGATCAGTGATTGGTTGTTGGAAACAGTGGTAATAAGTGATTGGTTGTTTGGAACAGTAGTGATCAATAGTTTTTACCCACATTATGTATAGAAAATAGTGAAAATTGTTTGGCCAGGGATATTTTCTCTGAAAATTGGTTTCACTATACAGTATTTACCTTTCCTCAGCAACGGGCCGAACAAAATGACACAATGCCCTTCTCTTTGATTCTGTAAACTAGGGAGTAATGGACATACCTTTAGCACCAGTCCCTCTCTGTATTATACAGCTTTGTCTCATGAATGTGATGGGTTACTTATGACGGCTAGGGAATGAGTCCCCTGATGGAAATCGATATGTGGAACAAGAGGTGAATCAGCCTGTTAGATCTGAGCCCTGTTCAAGGTCGAGCACGAAACACAAGTCTCATAAAAACTCTGCCATTCCATCGTAAACAAGACTCCACCTCACCCTCTGGCTTCCTGCATCCATCGGAGCATGAAAGAGGAAAGGAGAGATGTGAAGGGGGAAGAGGGGAGAGGATTGATGCAGAGCACATCTTTATAGCAATTAAATATCATTTAAAACTGTATATTTAAATAATGCCCATCATTTTATAACTGTATGTAATGATGAGAGGCATGAGCTCCGGTGAAATCAGCATATGATTTATGGTTTCCTTGTGGTTTCCTCATAAAAATTCAAAAATAATGTACCTTTATTTTATAATTTATTTTTAAAATATGGTAAATTTTCAACATAACCAGGCCAACCAAAAGAAAACAAAGTTTTGCCTTGATGATGAAAGAATATCTGTCTAATACAACCAATAAATGTCTTGTTGCTTTAGAATTACATGCCTTGGTCTTATACAGAGATATGCAAATCTTTGTGCTCACCTGTATGAGAGTTCTGCAATGGAAATGTGTTTTTTTTAATATACATATATTGTACAGTACCATCCAAAAGTATTGGAACAACAATACCTTTCTTTTTGTTATACACTAAATACATTTGGGTTTGAGGTCCAAATATAAATCTGAGACAATAAATAAGAAAGGAGATCCTTTGTTTCTACACACTTTGGCTTTTCTGTCATTTTTGTTAAGGGTTAGTCTAGGTTCCAGAACTTTTATTGCTCATCTCTGTATTTGTCTGCAAGCTTCAATCTGGCTTTCTGATTCTTTGTGTTATTGAGTGATTTGCACCTTGTGGCCTCTATATTTCTGCTCTCTGTGTCTTCTTTGAACAATGGATTGTGAAATCTTCACCCCTGCCCTGTGGAGGATGTTAATGACGTCACTGGCTGTTGTTTTTGAGATTTTTCTTCGCAACTCTCACAATGTTTCTGTCACCAACTTCTGTTGTTTTCCTTGGCCAACTTTGTTGACATCTGGTTGTTAGTACACATATGTGATTTCTTTATTTTTCAGAATCAGATTTTTCTATTAGTTTTGTATTTATATTTTATACTGTTGTTCTTTTGGCTGCTCCTTGTTCAGGGTCGCCACAGTGGATCATCTGGTCCGCATATTTGATTTGGCACGGGATTTACTCTGGACGCCCTTCCTGACAAAACCCTACCATTTTATCTGGGCTTGGGACCGACACTGAGGTTTAACCCCTCAGTGGTAGTTTAACCCCTCAGCCTGAACCAGGGTCATGGCAATGAGAGTGCAGGATCCTGCTGCTAGACCAACAGCGGACATGTATTTTATATATTAAATATCAATATTTTCTCAGCTTTAAAATGGCTTGCTTTTCTCCCATAGCCAGCTGCCTGGTCTTCATGTTAGTTTAACCTTTTTAACAAATAATGCTGTCTTCACAGGCCAAAAAAACAAAGGGTCAAAAAGTAAGAGTAGATATTCAGAACTATTAAATGTTTTATGGCACAAAATGGGTGGGTCTAAACAATGTTTAACAGATGTAGATGTTAATATCAGGAATTGAAAGCTGAAAGTCTGATCTATCGTTCTAATATCTAATCTAATGTTCATCTCTCGATGTCAAACCCAACTGTATTCAGAGGAAAAACAATAGCCTTGCAGGGTACATACAGGGGACATAATATATTTTTGTTACTCCTTTTTACATTTTTATTGTTTCCAAATTGCATTAAGAACGTCACACTGGAATAACCATTTCTAATATGGACTTTTTTAATGGGTTTAAATCCTGTGGTGGAGGTGTATATCACCCTCAAAGCAACATATTGGTGTGCAGGATGTTTTCTAGCCAGCGAGAAGGAGATGACATTAACCTGCTGTGACCGCACAACTGAATAGAGGCAAAGGAAGTGAACTTGTCCTCATGCATATGCAGAAGCACACGGGCCAAAGTGTCAGCTAAGCAATCAGGACAGCTCAGCACATCGATATGGACTAAATGAGTGTTTGAACCCCCTTGACAGCAGGTAATACAGTGCAGTGGAAAAAGGAAAAAAAACATTACAAAGGGCTACCTACATGGTCAAACTGTAGAACATTGCTTCTTAGGTGCAATCAAACTTCTGTAGAGCTGCTTATTCAATCTGAACTGCCTTGGCACAAGTGGGCTGCTGTTATATAAAGTCAATGAAATGTCAGGGCTGGTTATGGTGCTGTGAGCGTTTCACAATTGGGCCAGTGGTATTGTGCCACTGTAGAAATCAACTGTTTATCACCTTACTGTTCAGAGTACAGGCTCAGTGCAGAACGGTGCAACACCCGGCATGGTGATTTGGTTTTATGCAGATATTTCAAGCTGAGTTTTAATATTTAGTATGCATTGTATCACACAATATGAAATTTTCTCTGCCAGTATACTAGAAATTACAGTATTATGTACTTCTGGTCGATTTTACCTCTAACTTTACAAGATTATAACTACAAACCTGTCCTGTTTTATTCCTTACCCAAAATTAACTCTACATAAAGACACACTGTTAGTAAAATCATGAATTATGATGTTTTTTTTTGTCCCTGATTTGGACATTACCCTAGCTGTAATACTCGTTTTGTGTTTACTAATAGACCACTTGAGTCACCATCATGTTGACAGCTGTGCTGAGGCGCTGTGTTTGGTAAGACTGCTGCATTAAGCCTGCTTAATCTGAGGGTTTTTTTTTTTTTCAGAAATAAAAACACTCACTCTCACATGTTCAGCATCGTGTGGCGCTTGGCTCAGCCTGCCTGGCTTGCTGAAACATCCCGCTTGCCTGCCTTAATCTCTCAGCCCACATATGGTTATCAATTCAGCCCTACAATCAGAAACACTGACACACATAAATCGATTTAATGGTGATGGTGACACATTCTCAAGGCTAATTAGCAACAGTGACGAAGCCTCGCATAGAAATTAGGATGTAGCACTAACAAGACAGTAGAACAACAACAGCTAGGGGGAAAAAAAACAACAACAGCTCATTAAAAAGTGCAGGCCACTGACTGTTGTACCCTATCAAGGTTACTGTATTATAAAGTGTGTTAGAGAATCTAAGGTGGCAAAGCATTGTGAGCAAGTTTTAAGCTTTCTTGTTGCCTTTAGAACGTTAAATGAGAACTTTATTTATCAGTACTTTCTGATGAATGTGTTGGATTTAATAATGGCATTATTATGCATTTTCTATATCTTAAACCTTCTCCATGATGTGACTGCAGGCATTTTTGTGAGTAATGGGAAAGCACAAGGTTTCAGTTCAACGTGCTTGCTGCTGAGTCACTTTTTTGTGAATCATGAATCACTGCCATGTTCATGTGTAAAAGACTCTGCCTCTCAATGGGACTCAGTGGGTTGAGCTGCTTCTCCAATGCATTTATTCCTTTTTAAATGAAGTACCTTGCATATATAACGTATCATTTATTATAGATAGACTGTTCTGTTGACCCTGTAGTGAAGATAAAGTTCACATTGCACAAGCCTCTGATGCATTAAAAACATTGTAGGTTGTGTTAAGAAAATACATTGATTGGTTGGTGATGTTTCTTTCTGTCAGGTCAGTGTAACAGAGCTGTTTCTTATGGAATCAGGATTTTATTCTCATTAAGAATTGCTAACTATATTTGAAAATGTTAAAATCAGGTTTAGATCAATTCCTTTGGAAGTAAAATTCAGAAATGGCTAGTGATCATCTAACACTGTACAGTCTACATCCCTATCCTCACATGTGGTCCTGACTTGTGGGTAATAGAGTAAAGTACAGGCAATGAAACAGGTTCTTCTGCAGGGTTCTTGTGATAAGCAAAGAAGCTTGGAAATCTTGGAGAGCCTTGAAGTAGAGCTCTTATGTGAAGCTCTTGAGGTGGTTTTTGCACCTGGTAAAGCACACCTCCAAGAGCTGTATCAAGCATATCAAGCACATCCCACTGGACATAAACCTTCCCACAGACCCTGGACCTGCTGGAGAGATCATATCTCACAGTTAGGTTAGGGAACATCTGTGGATTCGCTAAGAGGAGTCTGTGGCGCGGGATAAAGACGTCTGGAAAGACCTTATCAGCTACTTTTCACTGTGACCTCCACCAGAAAAAAAGAGAAGGAGAATGAATCAATGAAGGAATGAATCATTTTTTCAGTCTTTTTTTTTTTTTTTTTACCACTGCTACTATTTTACCTGAAAACCTGCATTTTTAGCGATACCTCAGATGATCCTCAGCATCACCTGATGTATCACTGAGCTTAAATGTGCGGTAGAAGTGTGTGAAAACAGCAAGATAGTGGAGATACATTGCACTTATTAGAACGGATTGTCCAGCAAGACAATCCCTGTTCTCTGTTCATTGAAGCATAGCTTTTATTACCGTATATTAAATAATGCTAGTCGTTTGGCATGTGCTGGACTGCAACATTTGGTGAATTTGATCAAGTTGCTTATTGGAAAGGAAAAAAAACATAGCCTGAGGCTGTGGTACTTGTGTATTTTGAAGCACTGTGTGTCTGGCATGTAACTCAGTTTACAAATCCTTAAGTTCTTACTCACTTTTGAAGAAAATTGAATTGAGGCTTTTGTAGCAAAAGGGCAGGGTTATGTGGTATTTCAGCCAGTGCTGAGCACTCAGCACCCAAGATTATACATTTGAGTTATTTTTCCTTATTATTTCTTATTCCGTTATTTTTTTTTATAACCTTGATCATACCGTAAACACAGAGTTCAAGGCCCTGCAGCTCTTTCAGTCTCACTCATTTGAGTTTGAGTCACATCACTACACGTTTGAACCGTCATCTACTATGCATTCCAGAGCACTGGCATCGAATGACAATTGAATATGGCCTTTCAAAGCTTCAATCTTTCATAATATGACAGTTCAAATACATTTAAAAGGTTACGTTTGCACAAGAAAATGTATTGATTTAGCCTACGAAACATGGTCTCATTTCCTATCCTTGCCAGGGTAATGAATATCACATAAACTACAAATGAGACGACTGTGTAAAGAGTGGGGAAGCGTTATTGATGATATTCTGTCAGTGGACTTCTGCTGGCCTCCGTGCTCAATTTGCCGCTTTGCCAAGTGAAGTGTCCGTGCCAGGTGTCTTCAGGTCATGGAGTGTGTTATTGCTTCTGAAGCAGAACTTTATGAATCCGTGGCTCTCCTCGGCAGGCTGTATCGCTCAGCAGCACCCCACTTCTGCTAATGTGTAGACCGATTATGTCAAGCTGGTGGCAGATTGCCTCGTTTAGAACATCTCTTCTTCATCATTCAGTGGGGTTGAAGTTGCTCTCAGGTGCTCGGCAGGCGTACAATATTTGCCCAGATAGGACATGGAGGGTTTCTGTGGGTTAACTCTAAAATCCCAAGGGCCTTATGGTTTATCTGTAGCCAGGAATGGCACTGGTATGTATTTAATCCTACCACAAAATTGCATGAATTTACTAACAGAGAGCATCGTGTAAAGCTTCTGTTCCTGTCACTTGCAGCAATTGGGCCTTTGGGTATAAATTTCCGAGCTGCAGAACTGGCTGTTCAGTATGTGCAGTTTGCTGTAATAACCTTCACTGTCATTTTTGGAACATTTGGCTCTAACTGAAGAAAAAGGTTTGCTGAGTGATATCAGCACATCATGATAGGTTTTAGCTTCTTTTTTTTTTCATTTGCTTCTCAAACATGAGGTGATGTGCTTGAGAATATTACAATAATAGCAGAATATAGATGGGTGACAATTTAAAGGAAAAAATAACAACGTGCTGAACGGAAGATTACCTCAGTATTGATGGTGTTAGAGAGTATCTCGATCCTGTATCTCACCTCATCATATTGAAGTGAGCTGATATCTGGTAACTCTAGAAGCCATGGAATATGATTTCCATCATTTTCATACCTGCTGAAGATAACACCTATCAAGATAGACATGCTTCATCATAGCATAGAGAAAAACTTTGTGTTGATTTGCAGTGATATTGCAGTGATGAATATATTATACTATAACAATACACTATCATTTTTACTTGACTTTCATATCTGTACATTTGACATAAAACTTTATTGTAATACCTTTTATTGTTAATGATTACTTTTTATACAGTGTTAATCTTGTGGGCTTCTAACTACAACTACATGCTGCCTAGATCAGACCAGAATTGAACTGAACTGAAGTTGTTTGTTGTCGTGTGTGTACACTCGCAGGTCTGGCAGTGCATCAGATCATCACTATCACTGTTTCCCTCATCATGGTCGTCGCAGCCTTGATAACAACACTAGTCCTTAAAAACTGGTAGGAAAGATTCTTTTCTAGCATAACTGTAATTAATGTCATTCCTGTGCTTTTTGTCTGTCTCTCCCGGTCCTTGTCTCTCTATTACATCCACAACTTTACTATATCAACCCAAACTTTTGTTTTGTGTGTGTGTGTCTGTTTCCCCTATACATGTTAAGTGTAAAACAGGCACGGGGGTTCAAGGTATGATTTTATGTTGGCTTTGTGAATTTGGTGCGTGTTTTTGTAGCTGTGCACAGTCGGGGAATGGCCGCCACACTAGCCACCAGAGGAAGATCAACCAGCAGGAAGAGAGCTGCCAGAACCTGACTGACTTCACGCCAGCACGCGTGTCCAGCAAGGTGGACATCTTCACCGCCTACAACGACAGTTTACAGTGCTCCCACGAGTGTGTGCGCACCGCTGTGCCCGTCTACACAGACGAGATGATCCAACACACACCGATTTACAAGACCACCTATAATGGGAGCAGGTGAGAGACGCATCCTGTGCAGGGCGCCTGAACATATTTAACAGTGCTCGCAAATCTCTTGATGCATACACACGCACACACACACACACATGCACCCAAAGCAAAAAGAATGACAGATTTTCAAATGTAAATTGCTTATATTTCTTAAGATTAAATATATTTTACATACACCAAGGGATTTGCTTTACCAGAACTTATTTTTCCTTTCTGGAGGCAGAATGCCAAAAAGAATATATTTATAATTAGATTTTTGAGATTTTGTATTATTTTAAAATCCATGCCTATGCAAATAATAATATTTATTTACATAAATATGTCATAATCCATTTGATCGTTAATATAGATAGATAGAATAACAGTTAAATAGTAACAGTGACTATTGCATATATGTCATATGCTTGTTCTTGCGAAGTGTGTTCTAGTTCTATGTCAGATCACAACACAGATAATAAGACACTGGTCATAACAGAACATATAACAGTTGTTATATACTTTCATAACTGACTGGTTATGTCATATGCTTGTCCTTGCGAAGTGTGTTCTAGTTCTATGTCAGATCACAACACAGATAATAGGACACTGGTCATAACAGAACATATAACAGTTGTTATATACTTTCATAACTGACTGGTTATGTCATATGCTTGTCCTTGCGAAGTGTGTTCTAGTTCTATGTCAGATCACAACACAGATAATAGGACACTGGTCATAACGGAACCCAACTACAATTACACTTCATCATACATGATTTGCTCTCATTTAGTTAGTTGTGCCTTTAAAGCTTAGTTTCTGCTTTAAAATAACTTTAAAATGTTTATTCGTTAATTCTTCAGTTAATTCTTCAAGGTTGAGGTGGATCAGAGCGTTTTGACAGCATAAGTAATCAGTCATGACAGGCGTATGAGACGGTTACATTGTCTTAGTGTGTGTACATGTTTTATTCACTATCTTTATTATTTTTTGGAGCGACTTTAAGTATGTCACTAAATCACAGAGTGAGTTACAAGTAAAGATCATAGGCTGCAAGCCTGGTTTTATTCCCTATTTCTACAAAACACTTACAGTTTTTATAGATTCATGCCTCAAGCATTGTTATGATTTTTTTTTTTTGTTTCAGTTGTTTTCCCACATTTTCTAAATCCCCTGCTTGAAAAAGTGCTTGGTGGAGAGCTGACTTTTCTTTCCACTTTTTCTCCAGGGTATGTTTTGTGTTGTATTTATGTGTGCTGGTTTTGTAAAGCTTAGCTGCGTTTTACACTTCAATTAGTTGAATAGCCCCAGACACAATCATGCATTAAGGAATATTATCTTAGACTAAGCAATTAGTCTAAAGGCATGTAATGATGTGACATTCTGAACAGTGAGCAAACATTTCAGTGGGTTTGACAGTCCTATATTACATAAAGGACTTTGGAACTGTCAAATCCACTCAAAGCCCGGTGTGCAAAAGTGTTATTTCCTTGGATGCACTGCATTCAAGCAAGGAATAGGAAAAAAAAAACACTGTGGGAGAAAGGTACGAAGAAATCTTGAATCACGTAATGAAACAGAACTCATTTCAGAGCTTTCTTTCTTTCCTTCTCTCACCACTCTATTCTCAGCATTCTGCCCTCGTCTGACCTGGATGGCCTGTTTGGAGGGTCGTTTCATTTTATTCTGAAGTGAATTGAGCAGCTGGTGTGGGACACGGTGTTTCATGCTCGTCAATGCAGTCTGTATCTCGGATGCACATTTACTACCCCAAGTTATAAATCTGTGCAAATATTTTCAAATGTGAGGTTGTCAGGTTCCCCCCACTGCTAAACCGTCCTTTCTAAATGAGTGTCCTTTCCCTGCCTCACATTACATTTTATGTACAGCTTGCCGTAAGGTGAGAAAACTAATCTCACACTACAGCAACTATAAAGCAATTATATAGCCTGCATCAACAGATGAGATTTAACTACATGATATAATTTTTACAAATCCAGTGAACAATCATTCTGATAGTACAGTATAGCTGATCCCGGTTAGTACTTTTGCCTTGCACCTCCAGGGTTGCGTGTTGGATTCCCAGTTCTGCCTTGTGTGCATGGAGTTTGCATGTTCTCCCAGTACCTCAGGTTGCTCTGGTTTCCTCCCTTAGTCCAGAGACATGCCTTTGTAGACTGACTGGCATCTCTAAATTGTCTGTAGTGTGTTAATTTGTGTGTGAGAGAGACTGTGCTTTTAGATGAACTCAGATGTCGAGCTAATTTATGAGTTGCTCTGGAGCTCCTGGTTACACAACTGTCTGTATATGACTGTAGAGAGGACATTATTCATAATCACACTCTCCAATGTTTATGGTAATTCACACCCTCCAGTGTTTATAATAATTTATAATCACACTCTCTGGTGTTCATGGTAATTCACACTCTGTGGTGTCACCTAAATGAGGATTAGGTTCCCTTTTGAATCTGGTTCCTCTCAAGGTTTCTTCCACATCTAAGGGAGTTTTTCCTTGCTACAGTCGCCTCAGGCTTGCTCATTAGGGATTAATATAAATAAATTCAAATATAAGTCTAATAGTAATCTTGAACCTTTTGTATTATATTTCTAATGTTCTCTAAAGCTGCTTTGAGGCAATGTCCATTGTTAAAAGCACTATGGAAATAGAATTGAATTGAATTGCTCTGAGACAGACTTGCACCCCATCCCTAGTGTCCCTTGCCTTGTCCCCCGAATCCTCTGGGATAGGTTCCATTTTCCTTATGACCCTTTGTAGGATACGTGGTTCAGAAAATGAATGGATGGATGGATGGATGGATATATCTGAACTAAAACACACATTCTGACTTCTCATTCTCTTGCATAACTGATTATATAGATTATAATGATTAAATTGGCTCATTTAAAACTGAAAATAAAACCGAAACCTTGTTATAGGTGATTTGAGAACGATTTGTCAAAATCTGCCCATACGCAAGCTCTCCAGTCCATAACAGCTACATAATACACTTAGTCTGAGGCTATGGCTTAAAACAATAAACTATTGAACAATAGACTTCAATAAAGATTTCCATGGTGAATTATAATTTATATATTCTACATAATGAATTTAATTTAAATGAAACCAATAAACAGCTATTGCTTTTAGTCGTGTGTCTCAGTGGAGTCAGAATCGCGAAATGCAATTTTTCAGGTTTTATTTCTCCTTCAGTTGATTTAGCCTGTAGTTTTCAAGAGAGAAAAGTCAAGAGAAAATATAGGTGAAGAGTTGTGTCATGCTGCTGCTCATATATAATGTGCATATATTATTTTAATGGTTTAAAATGATATGTTTATGGGTGCTTTAACCTGGTGAAGTGTTTAGCTGATGAATAAACGACACTGGGAGGATATATGAAAGTCTTTCTGAATATAAAATAGCGTATTTAAATGTCTGGGAGTGCAACAAGGGTTGATATTAAGCCATATTTTTTAAAAAGAAAAATTTAGAGATGTTTACTTAGAGATAACTGTGTTTATTCCAGACCATCGCCAACTGAAAGGCAGCTAATCCCTGTGGCCTTCGTGTCCGAGAAATGGTTCGAGATCTCCTGCTGAGGGCCTTTTACTACCCGTGGGTAACTGCAGCTTCCTCAATTTTGGACCCTGGTATGTTCCATTTCTTCACTTCTTTCACAATTGTAGCCAGATAAACATGCAGGCTGTGGCTCACCACTGAGTCTTGATGCTCTAAAACAGGGGATGTTTCTCTTTTGTATAGCACAATGCAAATTTTTTAGTGAGAGAACCACTAGTTATGGCATACACTGTTTCACTTAAACTGTAATTATGAAGACAACACAAATAGACTATATTCAGTGATTGCTTGCTTTAGAAGTAGGGTTTTACGATAGGAAAACATCCCGTAATTACATGCTATTTGTGGAACATTTCGGTTTGCGGTAATTAGTAGCTGTAATAGAATTTAATGAAACAATAGCTGTGCTGCAAAGTGCTTGTAATGTTATGTCCTAATTGTAACTTTTTCCCAATTTCCCCAAATTACAGAGTCCCATTGGAACACCTTGAATTCTCAAATAAAGAAAATTTAACAAAAGCCCATGCATTGCAGAAAGACGAATTAGAACGTACACAACGTTTTTTCTTTTCTTTTCTTTTCTTTTCTTTCCTTTTTTTTCTTTTCTTTTCTTTCTTTCTTTTTTTTTTTTTTTTTTACAAACAGTGGATTTCCTGGACATGGAGCGAAGAAGATGTTTATTTTTCTAAACTGATCACAGATGAGAGTCCTTCTATGGTTCCCACTCCAAATTATTTTCCATATAGACTTCCGGTCATTTAGAAATGATACATAGACTTAAAGTTAATATATTATATACATAAATTACTGTATGTGTAGAAGTAATGGAGGAAGATCACCGCCACAGACGTTGGAATGCTGTTTCCTGATGGGCTGCTTTCTGTGAAAAGGGTGAACAGACTTTTCAGAACTACGTGCCAATAACGCCAATATGTGCCAATATGTACAGATGGGACGCGTCTGGGAGTTTATCGAAAAACTACAGATACAACGACGAGTCATTTCTGTGACAGTTCTTCTATATTAACCCATCCTTCTTTTGTATAGAAAGTATAAATATGTATTTGAACTATGTTTTGAATAGTTGAACAAAATGTGTTGCAGACGTCCAAAAATATTTATAAGGAGCACTATTTGATTTTGACTAGGTAAAAGAAACTAAATGACGAGAACCTTGGCCGACTTTTGAGTTTAATGTATTGTTATTAGGCCCTGTTTTAAATAGAATAGTCTTCTCTATTTTTGTACACACACGCACACACACGCACACACACACATCTCATTACTCAGTTGTGGTGCATCAACTCTTGGAACTGTTAATATGACATTCAGTCAAGGAGAGGAGACATTTTTAAGACCCTCAACGTTATTATTATTGATGATTCAGTAATCATCGTTCCTGATGATTGTTCATCCATAGAAGCCATTTTATTTGCTACGGGGTGCCATTACTTCTAAATGATATGTTGGGTGGCTATGGTCACAGTTTGTGTATTATAGCTGTACTGTCAAAGAGCCTTAGTCATGGGTCGGTCTAATTTTCCCACAATGGTTACGCAATACATTTTCACAGTTTGTGCATCAGACTTTACAAGACTATCTCTCTCTGTCTCTCTCTCTCTCTCTCTCTCTCTCTCTCTCTTTCTTTTTTTTTTAAAGACAAGTGTACAGTTATCAGTATTCTAGGGCTTAATATCAAACACATCACATGCTTTATTTTTGTGCCAAGTCATTGTTGAGTGCCAAGTCCAAGTCATTCGAGTCATTTTAAATACACATTCATAACATTTATATTATTTATTAGTGTGCTTCAGAAAGGAAGATGTATGTACCAAATGTCACCTGGTGTGATGCTAAAATGTTTTGTTTTTTTTTTTTTTATTCGAAACTGTATGGATCATCTGTACAGAAATCTGTTAAAGTTTTTTGTGCTTCTTTTCGAACCCTTTTCTGGTTGAGAAATGGTAAATAAAATGAATTTACTATCCAATCAGTGGAAAGGAAAGAAATGACCCATGATAACACTTGAAATGTGAAGGAATCTAAGTGTGTGTGTGTGTGTGTGTGTGTGTGTGTGTGTGAGATGTTCATTTCATGAATCACTGCAAAAGATTACAAGGCCAAAGAGATATAAATGATGGCTGTTATTTATTTGGGTAATTTTGCAAAAAAACAAACAAACAAAAAAATTAGAAAACAAATCCTACCTAGAAATCATAGACAAAAGATCAACACAGAATATAGTTCATAATCAGTATAATAGAATAAAATTAAATTGTGCTACGAAATGCATTACAATTTCTATATAGAAACACAAAATCATGTAGTTTAATAAACCCATCACACTTCAGAAAAAATAAAGACCACGAGAGCTTTATGCACTTCCATCTCCATTACAAACCACATATCCCACATATCTACCTCAAAATATGTGGGTATTGATATTCAAAGGAATTCTACTCCATTAATCTTGTGTTTTTATTGCCTTGATGCAAAAATGAAATTGACCCCTTGTGGGCCTCATCAAAAAAATTAAAATTCTATCTGATATATTTCGTAGTTGCATAGTGAACCAGTACGTTCAACAACCAGATAACCTAAACCTTTACCTAACAGCAAGAGAATATAAACACACTAGACAGACTCGAATGATATTACTACTTAGGAGCATAAATCCTCATAGCGGACAATTGGTCACTTTGTGGCGAGGTTGCAAACACAGTGTGATACAACAACATTATATCAGCAGACTTATCAAGACTGACCCCAAGCCATTTCTTCATTGGGAATTATATATTCATTCATTTAGCTTAATTGTGTTAGCTAGAAATTAGTCAACAGTGAAGTAGCTAACTAGCTGGCCATACATGCATTATATACCATTTTTAGGCCGGAGGGATGTTTCTGGTCAGTTTTTGAGCATGGTACTGGAGACCATTCTGGAGTTTTTAGCTTGACCAGTGACCTAGGTAGTTTTTAGGATTTGTTTACCACTGTACACTCATACACTCACCAACCACTTCATTAGGAACACCGTTACACCTGGTCATTCATGCAAGCTTGTGGCAGCAGCACAATGCATACAGTCACGCAAATACAGGTCAAGACAATACGAGTAATTTTGACTGTAGCATGTTCTCGGGGTCAGATGGACTGGGTGGAATATTTCATAAAAGTTCATAAGATTGAAAATAATGGTGTAAAAAAAACGAACAAAAAAATCATCTAGTGAGCCACAGCTCTGCGGGTGGAAATGTCTTTTTGGTGGGATTGCTTAGAGGATAATGGCTAACCATGAGATGGATGGGCTACAACAGTGGAAGATCACATTGGGTTCCACTTCAGTCAGCAATAAACAGTCATCTGAGGCAACAGTGGGCACAAACTCACGCAATCTCGACTGTTGAAGATGCCTGGAATTTTTTTGCGGTCAACACACTATAGTTTCAGTGTGCCTGTGCCAAAGATTCTAGGTTTTGGATGAGAAGGAATGGATTATAATGTGGTCTTCTGATGTTGTAGTACATCCACCTCAAATTCAGCAAGCTCCTAAGTTCAGTGTGGTGGTAAAGACTGAATATTTTGGTTAACTTTGACTCAATCCAGTCTGACCATTCTCCTTTGTCCTTTCTCATTAACAAGGCATTTCCACCTAAGGAACCGATGCTCGCTGGATGTCTTTCCCCCCAGGAGATCAGCAGTTACTAACAACCATTTCGGTCATATTATTGAGCTGGATTTGCATGACTACTTTATGCATTTCACTGCTGCCACATGATTGGCTGTTTGAATAAGTTCATGAATGCAAAGCAATAATGTGTAGTTACAGTGTCACCCTGATGATCTTGGTTTTTATTGGCGCAGAAGATTTGCAGGTGATTTTGGATAGAGGAAAGACTGGATATTTGATTGGTGCCCTGTCGTGTTAGGAAATAAAAAAAAAATCTTTTTTCCTACCTTTTATCCAGGCTCGAATCTGTACAGCTTTGAGATCACTGAGATAGACAATCAGTGCTGAGCTCAGGGTTACAGTGTATCCAGGCTTTTGCACTTTATAGCTTCAGAGGAGTTCAGTGTTTCTTCTTTGCTAAAGCATACAGCATGATAAACAACAAAATCCCCAGTGGTTTATTAAAATCTAGGTATTTCTATAGGTACATCTGACACAAATGAACACTGAGGGGACTGCCAGCAAAAGCTCTGATGGCTCATATTCTGGTGTGATATGAGAAGCATAATGCCTGCCTGATTGTGTGTTTGTATCACTGATTGCATCTCATGAAACAAAGTGCTCAGTTATGAATAATTTATTCTATTAAAATGTCACAGGCCGTAATTTTCATTGACCTTTTCAACAGCAGACTCCATGTGAATATGTCACTGTAGTATAGAAAAACAAGCATGCATTTATTTATGTACTGACATGCTCCTTTTTAATCATGCCTTTATTTATTTATTTATTTATTTATTTATTTATTTATTTATTTATTTATTTATTTATTTTCAGATTTTTCTTCCAATTTTTTTTTCTGTATTTATTATTTTATACCCTTGTCAAGAAAATCCTACTGGAATTTCAGGTTATTTGATTTTTACAATCCTATTGGACATTGTCATTTTTTTTTATTATTATTTTTTAAATGTAATTTCAGTTTGCCCCATAAAGTCTTATTTGATTTTTATAATCTTATTGGAGCTGTACTTGTATTTTATTGGAAATAATGTCTTGTTATTGGAAAGAAATTACAGAGATGCTTTGGGGGTTTTGAAAATCCTAAAAGAATTTTTTTTTAGAGGTTTTGCAATTTTTTTTTTCCTTTTTTTCTTTTTTCTTTTTATAAAATGTTATGCACCTTAAGATGACACATCGAATTTCCACATAGACTTGAATAGGAACCCACATGGATCCTAGTAAAAATCAGGATCTCTATGTATTGTCCTACAAGATAATACATTTTGGAATGGTTGCAAAATATGATTGAAATTCCAATTAGAATTTTTTTTTTGACAAGGGTATTATTTTTATTCATGCCTTATTAGGTGGACAGCATGGAATTATAAGGCTTGATACTGTATTTTTAGTGTAATCACAGAGCAAAGATCAAGTGTGACAGCTTTGTCACTGCTTTGTAGTGTATATGTATGTGTGTGTGTGTGTATGTGTGTGTGACATACAGATATTGCATTTTGCAGTGCAATAGCTAAACAGATGTTTGCTGAGGCATCACTCTCTGGAAAACTGAGTTCACTCACTAATTTGCATATAGGCTGACAAAAAGTTTTTTAGGAAATATCAGATTTACAGTAGCACAGTTGGGAATCAGAGCGGAATGGAGCACTAGCACACATCATCAGGGATGTACCGATCCTCAAATGCTGAACTGGTATCTGATTGGATTTCTGATTCGATCCTCTCATGCATTTAATGTCTTGTTTTTGTTGACTTACACCACAACGCTAGTAAATTTGCAAATCTGATGGAGCAGAAAGTTCTGAGTAATTTTCTATAACAGCAGATCTGACAGTAAAGCTGCAACACAAGTTTATATTAATAATATTAATTAAAAAATAAATATTTACTAATTCACAGAGGCTTGGATGGCAGACACTCAGCCTAATATTCATATTAAATTCAGGCTTCAGCACACCACACCATTGCTGATGATAGATTTTTATAGATTTTTCTATAACATCGTGTTTTATTTTTTACTGGACACCCAAGTTTTGAGCTCTGAAGTAGGATTGGTGCATCCCTACCCTGTACATGATTCAGTTGCAGACCTTTTTTATTGCTGTGTGCCAGTTTAACACTTAACCTGCAAGATAAAATTCCTAGCTGAAATGGTCAATGCCGCTACTGTTTGCTAAATGAACAGTTACACTGAGCTATAACAGGTTCAGGCTCTTGACGGAACGTCCACACACTTTACATTACTCCAGCACGAATTATAGGATTTTATAATTCAAGACAGCACCTAAGTGGATAAAAACACTGCCAAACGCATCTACTTCCATGCAGTCTGTTTAATTTCCAGTCATGCCCTAACTGCGATTGGCTGACCGCCAATGCCTAGACTTCCCACTCGCTGGATTGCAGAATGGTTCATATTTGAAGGTTCTGAATATCAGCAATGCATTTCAGTGCTTCGTTGCCTAAAATAGTCATTCAAACTGTTATTTCTATAGGTGTATCTTTTCATTCAGTATATGTGTATGCTGATTTTTATCCGATGATGTACACACACTGTCCATACACTGCGAGGTTAAAAAGTTCTTGAACACTGACAGTTTTATGACATTTTGAACACTCTCAAAGTTGGTATGAATGAATCGAGAAAGGTTTATCAAATATTTAGTGAACTGACTTGGGAAAATCTAGCTCTGTGAAAAAGGAAAAGAATCCAGCATTGTTATTATTCTATTTAGGCACTTGTAGCACATCACATATTTCTATTTTAAAGTTAATCCTAGGAGGTGTTGCTTGTTTCTTTTTGTTTATGAGGTTTATCCTCCGAGTGCACCTGCTTTTAATAAAGCACTGATATGCAGGATCATTAGGGTCTGAGAGGAACCGGTTAATAAATTCAACTAAGGTTTCCAGATTTAATTGCTCTTCTACATCATGTTGTTTTGGTCCGAGGCAATAACAGCAATTCTCAAGTAATAAAGTGTAAGAATCTCTAGGTGTTCAGAAACTTTTGAATGGCAGTGCACACCTTCCTGGAAAACAAATATTACCATAATCATGTTGTTGCAGATGGAAATTTTGTTTTAAAAAAGCATACTCCAATCACAGAAACTTTACAGATGTCACTGATAAGTTTATAAGACTGATCTTCCCTCAGAAAGCATAGTCTCAAATACCTACATGTCCAGTACACGGTACACTGTGACAGAATCTTCCCCCAGATCATAAGAGGTTACGGCTCTGTCCGAGCAAACGATCCTATTAAAACTATACTATTCTTCTGAGGCTTAAGGAATGAAGTCTTTAGATGTTTCTATGGATCATTCTCATATCTGAATTTTTCGTCATACTCTAACGGCACACACACACAAAAAAAGCAGCCAGACCCAGTATTCTCGCCATAAACCTGAAGGAAATTGTACTTTGTGCATCTTTTTTATATTTGTGTTTACTATATTGATGAGTACCTCTTTTTTTTTTCTTTTGTACAAGTTCTATAAGTATAGCTCAGAAAAACACATGCACACACAGAGACTGTGTCAAAACTCAGTATGATGTACTTTTTTTTAAATTTTGGTCTTTGACTCTCTCTTTCTCTCTCTTTCTCTCTCTCTCTCTCTCTCTCTCTCTCTCTTTCTCTTTTTTTTATAGGTATTGGTAAAGTTACATTTCCAGGTGACACTGGTTTTAATTCCTCTTGTTCTTAAGCTCTCTGTGTTTTGGCCACTGTAAATGCATCTCTCACCACAGAGACTCTGTACATTTAGTAGTCTCATGTTGCTATTAATAAAATGTTCAACATTATGGGCTGTCTTTCTAAAAAAAAAAAAAAAAATCAAATGTTTGTAAAATGATGATGGAGTGATACTGAAAATAAAAGTTATTTAAATCAGAAATGTTGCATTTTTCCCCCTCAGTGTATATTGGAACAGAGATGTTTGTTTGTTTGTTTGTTTGTATACATTTTATAATGAAAGCTAAAACTAACATATTATTATTATTATTATTATTATTATTATTAATGTTGTTTAGTTGTTGTTGTTGTTGTTATTATTATTATTATTATTATTATTAATGTTGTTTAGTTGTTGTTGTTGTTATTATTATTATTATTGTTATGTAACAGTGTAAGCTTAAACAAAACACAACAAATCAACATGATGCATAAACATGTTTGCATAAAGGCACAAAGAAAAGCTTTATGGGTAAGCACAGAAATGGAGGCTCCCAGAGGAGTCAGTCCCAGCAATGCAAAAAGACAGAAAAAAAAAAAGAAAACTTGACCCAAACAAGAATTCCTGCAGGCTTGGTTGGCCATTGAGGTAGTGTTATAAATAACTAAGTTGAAGGTAAAGGACACAGTTAAAAACAGTTAAGGTTAGCTCGAAGAGCAGGGCTATAAATAATTTATGTTAGAGTAAATGGTGTGGGATATGTGCACTTATGTTTTAGGTCTTGTAATTTTGTTAAAATAGTTTATAGATGGTGAGTTCTCACTGTGGATTTCCTTAAACTTTCTAGACTTATTGGCATTTGTACTTGGACATCTGGATCTTGGTGAGTTGTTTTGCTAAATATGTTCTTGGTCTTTCCTTAGAGAGAAATGAGAATGTTTGTGCTATATGTTTTATGCACAGCTAGAAAAGAAGTCATTCTTTTTAGAATACGCAGCTTAGTCATTAGTGTAATGCACAAATAAAGCCAATGGGTTGAAATAAATGCTTGGCTTAAAGTAAAGGTATTGGTGGTTTAAGAGCCGTGACTCTATCTTGTCTAGTCCTAGCCTTTGACTTGATAATGTCCGTGCGCCCAGTGTTCCTGAGATAAACCTTGGATCCTCAAGCACCTTGATCAGGATAAAGAGGTTACTGAAGATACATTCATGCTTTTATTAGATGGCATGTTCCAGACCACAGTTGTTATTTCATGTCCACTCTACTCTTGATAGGTGAATGTAATTTGTGGAATCACATCACAAGACAGAACTTTTGGTCTCTGGGACACATCTCTCACCCAAAAGAAAGAGAAAGAGAGAGAGAGAGAGAGAGAGAGAGAGAGAGAGAGAGAGAATGAGAGTGAATGAAAACTGGGCTAGAAAACTAGACCCATAGCTGTCACTGCTCATTATTTCTCTGCACTCCTCCATACCAGACAAACCAGAGCAGGGACATGCTTTATCCCTCCAGAATAATCAGAGTGATGGAACATTTGCAAAGTGAAAGCAGCAATGGTCCATTTTTAAAGCCATATTTTCTTTCTCTTTCTATTCTCTCTTTGTCCCTATTGGTCCTAAGAGGTTAAAAACCCTGGCACATGATATTAGTATGTGCCCAGACAAATACTAAATACTATCATCATTCCCTCTCACTAACTCTGTACAGACACATTCCTTCCTTCCATCTTCTTGTCTATAGAGACCTAGCTTCAAACATCTTTATTCAGCTTCAAAGACCTTTATTAAGCTGCAAGACTATTAATCTATTCACTCAAAAATATCTCACATCCACACTACATACATATTGTAGTCTATATTACATTTGTTATAATACCAGTTCAGCCACACACACACACACACACACACACACACACACCTCACCAGTCCGTTAATCTATTAGCTGGCATTATGCAAGCCTGGGCTCAGGTCCTTATTTTTTTTATTATTGAGGAAGGCAGCAGCTGCCAAGAGCAGGAAGCCTGGCACATTCAGCATAGTGAAATTAAGCACTGGGAGCTGCCCACGAGAGCTGTCTGCCACTCACCAGCCTCTCTAATGGCTCGCATGGCACACAGGCAGCTGGCAGCATCGACTACAGCCTCTATTTCACCTGGCTTATGGAGCGCTCTTCTCAACTATCAGTCCAGCAAGGATTCTGGCCATCTACTTACATACAGCCATGTTCCCCTTTTCCCTTTACACTCAAATTGTGCTCAGAAAAGAATGTTCAGTCTTGGAGATGAAAGTATATCTGGGTAAATGGGTTAGTAGGTCTTTTCATTCCAAAAGTTACTGACTTATTGCAAGTGCTAAACTTTAACTCTAAACCTACAACCCAACATTGAGCTGCAAAAAATTTCTTCTAAATATTTCGAGTATAATCTCGAAATAGTGAAGGACATTCATATTCACACATATTAATTAACATTTAAAAAAATAATAATAATAATTAAATACACCTACATTTGGTTTATTCAAACCATGACTTAAATATATGAGAATTTAGAAAAAATAAATTTAAAAAAATTCAATAAATGTTGATAATTAATCTGGGGTCCAAGTGTAAATATTGGAAGTAGATTTACAAATGTAGTTCTGAATTTGGCAAACATGTCAATTAAGACATGGTTCATGTTGGTTGTCATGGATTTACTTTTTTACCCATAGATGGGATAAACATTTGCTAATATAGGCAGTGATCAGTTTGCTTGTTTAGTTGATTACCAGAAAATAAATTTGTACAAGTGTTGGCTACTAGTAAGCTGGACCACAGTATTGTGGAATTATTGAATATGATTTTGTCAGTAGGTGTTGATTAATTCTTTAGAATATTACAGGACGGTAATGATGTGTGAGACTCTACTGTAGAGTTTCAGGTCTCAGTGTTTTTGTAACTGTCAGAGGTGAAGCTGTAACTTTTCAGCCACAGGCAGGTCTTCAGAAATGTCGTGACATGAGAACTCAAGGTGAGATACAAACACAGAGGGTTTAATAATCTAGGAAGAAAGCTGCACAAAGAAAACAAAACAACCAACCAAGGTGATAAAAAACATGAATACTAAAGGGGAAAAAATGAATCAGAATACCAAAACATGAGGAAACACAGAACATTCAAAAGTAATGAAACACAAAACAGTCAAGAATCAGTCCAAAATGTAATATATATATTGATTTTATAACATCATGGCATGGAGCATATAATTAAGGAAGAACAAAATAAAACACAGAGTAACTAAACGGTGATTGAGCACCAGACTAAACTGGAAAAAGGTGTGTCATTAAAAGTTGAGGATTGACAGTGAGTGATGGTGGCTGTTAGGAGTCTGAGTCTGCGGTGGCCATGTTTGTTAGCCACAAGTTAATGGAAGCTGTGGAGCTGTGCACTGTGATAAACAAAAACTTTGCAGTTTCTCTGTATCAAGAAAGGGAAAAAAAGATGCTGGAAAGGGAACAACTGTATATAAGTTAAATGGCATATGTTATCACATCGACCATGCATAACATTATGACCACCTGTCTAATATTGTGTTGGTCCCCCTTTTGCTGCCAAAACAGCCCCGACCCATCATGCACTGTGTATTCTGACACCTTTCTATCAAAACCAGCATTAACTTCTTCAGCAATTTGAGCAACAGTAGCTCGTCTGTTGGATCGGATCAAGCCAGCCTTCGCTCCCTAAATAGAAACCCTTACAACACTTTGTTTTCTGTAGATTGGGCATGCAAAAACTTTATTATTAGGTTTTTAAATCCAGGTATTTGCCACATTTTAACGTTTCTGTTGAAAAACAGTTTCAGAAAGGAAAAGAAAGGAAGTACATGATGTTTGATTTGTTTTTGGTTTTTGAGATGGATTATATTTCAAGGAGTGTAGCTCCGTGTGTTAGTCATACAGCTACTGGAGGAATGGTTTGTTTTGGAGTGCTCTGTTCTTGCTCCAATTTTGAGAAAATATAATAAAGTAATACTTAGGGCACAATATATTGAGAACATTGACAATACCCAGAGCCAAGCCCCCACACACACACACACACACACACACACACACACACACAACGAACTATGTGCTTAAATGGGTTATTTCAAATCAGAGAATGTTTAATTGTCTGAATGGGTTCTATTCAAATATATTCAACAAGGACACTTGACTTGTTTTATTCTTGTTTGATTCTTTCTTTCATGTATTAAAAAAAAAGTAAAGAAAAGAAACTGTAAAGAAGAAATCATAATCTTTGTGCAAAACAGATTGTGGCGTTGTGCTCTGAAGGTGCACAGCGTTGGGGGAGGAGAAGAAAGTCATAACAGTTTTGAAAGCAAACTACTCGCCTCATGTACTTTGCTGCACAATTATACAATTATAACCTCCTTATACATGATATCAGTCTAATTGTAACGTATAAAATACAACCTGAAGATGTTCTATCATACCTGATAAACTTACCTCACTAGTTTTCTCACTGAATTGCTGGTTCAGCTGAAGTAAAGTTGAGTAGCTAGCTAAAATTCTAGCTTTATAGTCAAATGTACATTCATTTTCAACTCAGTCATTGATATTTTAAAAGCCCATTGTTTATAGTATCCAAAGTCAGTGAATTAAAACTGCTGATTTTTAACATTAAATATGAACAACATATTAGACTGTATCAAGTAAACAAGCACCATTTATACATAACTAGGGTTTAGCTATTTATGTTCTGGCCTTAAAATGCTCTTATGGGTTTGAATTTATTAATGTCTTTAAAAGTGACTGATGTATCAGGGAGAAAATGACCTTGTGGTGGCTGAACTACTTCCATACATCATGACTGATGATACCCTCGTGTACCAGCTTTACAGTATGTGTCCTCCAGTCTTCACACCTGATCACTTTATACACTAAATGGCAAATAACAGGAACTCTTAGCACCTAATAGCAATAAAATATAGGCCCATCTCCACATAGCTTTCATAATAATAAGTATTCATAAAAATAATTTTGATGTAAAGACTTGGCATGGCAGTGAAACAAAATGCTCCTCTTCTGGGCTGCTGAGTTTCATCTGGAAAGTTCTTTAATGCTTATATTCTCTGTCTGTCTATCTATCTGTCTGTCTGTCTGTCTGTTAGTGAAGTGTGAATGTTTTTCTCACAGCATGAGGTGCTGTGATGTGTTCACACACACTTCATTCCGCTGTAAGAAATGGTCCTATGGTATCTCACTTTGCCTGTAAATTCTCAGAGTAGCTGAGTAACTGCCAGCCACGGTGAGAAAAAGGTGGTCAGAACTTCAAGTAGGTAAGTACTAAATAAGAACAGGAAACTTTGAGACCTGGAGGGGAAAAAAAAGAATATTCACATGTCAAAGGGGGAAGCAATTTCAAAAGAAGTGGTTGCAAAGAAAAGGTTGTGGCATTTTTGCTCAATTTCTCATTTGTTTTTATCATTTGATTGAAATGATATAGATTTGAGCATTTCAGAAACTCCTGATCTTGGATTTTTTTGGAGCGGCAAAAAAAAACAACACATCCTGTGATTGGATTTGGAGTCTGTAAACTGAAAAACCTTGTTGATGAGAATGACCAGCCTGTTATGTGCTGACAGGTGGTCTATAGTAACTTGTATAAGCACTCTTTACAACTGTGGTGAGAAGAAAAGCATCTCAGAAAGGACAACACATGGCTACAATAGCAGAAGACCACATCGAGATCTACTTCTGTCAGCCAAGGACAGGAATATGAGGATATCATGGAGCACCCAAACTGCACAGTCTGTCCAGTTTGGGTGAGTCTGTGTCCATGATAGCCCCAGATTATGCCCAATAGGCACCTTTTGCGTAAATGGGCACCGAGCTGGTAGATTGGTAAAAAAGTTTCAAGTGTAATTTTGTCAAAATATCATGATATTCTGTTGAATGTGATCCAGTTAGTAAAACTATATATTAAACATACAACCATAAGCACCTGGTTAAATAAAATGCACGATATTTTAAAAATCCCAATTCCCAAACTGAATGATGTAAATTGCATTATTTCTTTTAAAATAAACAGAAACCCAGTGAGTCCTGCAACATGCTAATTCACTAGTGTTATATTAAATGAACATGCAGTACACTCTCTGACACTCAAATTGCACAACCACTCAATAAATCATCCTTTGACTCTCCTAAACACTTCTATGGCCCTCCATCAGGTGGCTGTATGGATATAATAAGCTGAAATCCTCCATACATCAACCAATGCAACCTTGCATTTATGAAGAGACAAAGAAAAGACAGATGGGCAAACATTAATCACAACACACACATGCATACATTTTAGCTTGTCCTTGTCAAAGGCTGCTCTCTCGCCCAAACTCTCAAAGCCTCTTTGTCTTTGTCTCTGGATGACTACTATTGGGTCAATAATAACGTCACTGCTATCTTTGGAAAATCAATGCTGGGCTGACCTGTGCAGTCAGGTGACTGAAGTGGCAGTTTACAAGGTTTGTATCAGTTATGTTGGGTCACATCACCTATGAAATGTTTTCAAATGAACTTGTGGTGTTTGAACAATGCTCACAAGGTAAGATATAACAATATTTACATGTAACAGACACCCTTATCCAGAACAACTTACAAATGAAGGTTAAGGGCCTTGTTCAAGAGCCCAGCAGTGGCAGACCTGGGATTTGAACAAATAACCTTCTGACCAGTTGTCTGACACCTTAACCACTAAGCTACCACATGCCCTAACAATAGAGTAGCATAAGATAAAGATGATAATAATACTGGCTTCTGGATCTGATCTGTTCAACATATAGTCAGTGTATTTGAAACTTAATATATAGTATATAATTTATAATATAATTTAAAAGTGCATGAAAAGCTATCTTTAAACTACCCTTCCTGTTGCTTAGTTACTCAGAATACAATACAATACTAATACAAATTATTTGAGGCCCAAAGTGAATCAAATATCTTGTTTACATATACACTCACTGTCCATTGTAACAGAAATACCTGTACATATTTATGCATTTACCCAATCAGCCAATCATGTGGAAAATAAATAAATAAATAAATAAATAAATAAATAAATAAATAAATAAATAAATAAATAAACTCATGCAGATGCAGACCAAGAGCTTCAGCTTTTCACATCAAATTAGGGAAAATAGTGTAATCTCTGTAACTTTACCTGTGGCATGGTTGATGGTGCCAGATGGAAGAGTATTTCAGAAGCTACTGAGCTCCTGGGAATTTCACACACACACCAATCCCTAGAGTTTGTTGTGAACATTAACTGAAGCTCTTGACCTGTATTTGCATAACATTAGGCATTGTGATGCTGCCAAATGATTGGTCGATTGGATAACTCCATAAATCATCAGGTGTGGAAGTATACACTCAACTACATCTCCTAGCTTTGACTCGGTGTGTGTTTAGGTGTGTATAGGCAGAATATTGGGTTTGCACAGCTGCTTGTTATATAGTTAGTGTTGCATGGATATCCAGATAAATGCTTGACATTACGGGCAAGCTTGAAGGCTTTTATGTCCTAACACAAAAATGGAAATCAAATTCAATTTATTTTTTTTATTGAAAGCGCAAATACACCAGGCACAATAACGTTAAAGGTATACTTGGCAAACTTTCTGACTGCTTTGCTCTGACTCACTGTAGAATGCTGGTGCAGGAGAGGGGGCAGCTTTTTGCAGTAAATTAACGGGCAACGTGAATGACAGGGCAATTAAAGACAGCTCCAAGACCTGATTGATTGGATGGTGGTGGTTCTCCTCATCCATTTTATCCGGTTTTCTGATCTACTGTTCTCCATGTCTGCTGTTCTATAACAGTGTGAGTAAAATAAGAAATGGCAGTCTGGAGATGTGAAGATCAGGATCTCTGCTTAACAGCCTGAAATCCAATATGGCAAGGGATGCTTGCTGACTACAGTGCTGGATATATCCCCAGGCTGGTATAATACTTTTGAAATATCAGGACTGATTTATGTCCAAATTCATGTCATTTGTTAGGCATTTATTGTGGCCTGTGAGGCCTTCTGTGATGACACCTGGATATTACTATATTATTATTTCCATTAACCAGATATATTCTTTTGTAATAACTGGCTTTTGTGTCACCAAAAAATCCCACAAATAATGATCAGCATATCTACAGTAATTATATATTTTTGAAGGGTTGAATAATAATAATAATAATAATAATAATAATAATAATAATAATAATAATAATAATAATATGTTTTTAATTTATTATTTATTTATTTATTTATTTTTTATTTATTTTATTTTAACGAAACAATAGATAACACTGTACATTTAGGGGTGTTTTAATAGGTCTAACTGACATAAACCATCATAAATATTTATAAAGGTAAAGACAATTGTTCTATTTTTAAGGTCAGTGGCATGACACTTCAAATAACATATTTTTAATACCAAAAGGCTGTGTCATTACACTTAATAGTCTGACCTAGAGTTAAAATGTCATGAAAGTTATTGATTTATTTATCAAGCTCAGTGTACTTCTAGTGTTTTTAAGTCATGCAGTGACATAACATGAGTGGTTCTATGATTGAAGTGCCATCTGTGTCCCACTGACACCACATTTACAAATATTTATGCAGAGTAAAGATAAAATTCATTTTAATCACAAGTGAAATGTCCTTCACAACAAACTATGCGCATATTTCAGAAAAGGAAAATCCAAACATTAATGAACCTATCTACAAGCTTTAGAAAACAGCATTGATTTTTCTCTCCTGGCTCACTCTGTCTACATTTCACCTTGAAAGTTTAAAGATTAAAATGTTTTCAAATTCTTGGTGAATTATTCTGTGAACCCATTTAACATGTTTGAAACATTCTTTTCCATCCATTACAGGCTAACATAAAGTGTACATTTTAATCATTTAGAGTCCCAGAAGTTTTAAATCATCAGAATTTCCTGATGACAATGGAAAGAAGTTCTCTCATTCTGTTTTCTTCTTCTTCTTCTTAAAGTATTGTTAGATTGTAGGAGAGCAACTCTGTTACTGAAATTTTTCCCATTCCTAACCTGCTCAGTTCCTGTTCTTGGCTGATAGAAGTGGAGCCTGATGTGATCTTCTGCTATTGCATCCCAGCCACCTTAACGTTTCACACATTGTGTATTCTGCAATGTTTTTCTGCTTACCATGGTTGCCCAAAGTGTTTATTTGAGTTACCATAGTCTTCCTGCCAGCTCGAACCAGCCTACCCGTTCTCCTCTTACGTTTCTCTTTAACATGATAATTCCAGCTGCAGAACTGTTGCTCAGTGGATGTTCTTGTTATTCTACACTATTCTGTGTAAACTCTAAACACTGGTGTGTGAGAAAAATCCTAGGTTAGCATTTACTCAAATAAATTGAGTTTCTATTTGAACCAACCTGTCTGGTACCTACAACTATTCAGATGTTAGAGGGGAACATTAACTGAAGCTCTTGACGATTATGTTATTCATTGCACTGCTGCCACATTATTGGGTGAGTGGATATTCAAATGTTGCTATTAAAATGGCTGGTATATATATATATATATATATATATATATATATATATATATATATATATAGATAGATATACACTATATTGCCAAAAGTATTCGCTCACCTGCCTTGACTCATATATGAACTTAAGTGACATCCCATTCCTAATCCATAGGATTCAATATGACGTCGGTCCACCCTTTGCAGCTATAACAGCTTCAACTCTTCTGGGAAGGCTGTCCACAAGGTTTAGGAGTGTGTTTATGGGAATTTTTGACCATTCTTCCAGAAGCGCATTTGTGAGGTCACACACTGATGTTGGACGAGAAGGCCTGGCTCTCAGTCTCCGCTCTAATTCATCCCAAAGGTGTTCTATCGGGTTGAGGTCAGGACTCTGTGCAGGCCAGTCAAGTTCCTCCACACCAGACTCTGTCATCCATGTCTTTATGGACCTTGCTTTGTGCGCTGGTGCACAGTCATGTTGGAAGAGGAAGGGGCCAGCTCCAAACTGTTCCCACAAAGTTGGGAGCATGGAATTGTCCAAAATGTCTTGGTATGCTGAAGCATTCAGAGTTCCTTTCACTGGAACTAAGGGGCCAAGCCCAGCTCCTGAAAAACAACCCCACACCATAATCCCCCCTCCACCAAACTTTACACTTGGCACAATACAGTCAGACAAGTACCGTTCTCCTGGCAACCGCCAAACCCAGACTCGTCCATCAGATTGCCAGATGGAGAAGCGCGATTCGTCACTCCAGAGAACGCGTCTCCACTGCTCTAGAGTCCAGTGGCGGCGTGCTTTACACCACTGCATCCAATGCTTTTTGGACTTTTTGTCCAAATTGCACTTGGTGATGTACGGCTTGGATGCAGCTGCTCGGCCATGGAAACCCATTCCATGAAGCTCTCTGCGCACTGTTCTTGAGCTAGTCTGAAGGCCACATGCAGTTTGGAGGTCTGTAGCGATTGACTCTGCAGAAAGTTGGCGACCTCTTCGCACTATGCGCCTCAGCATCTGCTGACCCCGCTCCGTCAGTTTACGTGGCCTACCACTTCGTGGCTGAGTTGCTGTCGTTCCCAAACACTTCCACGTTCTTATAATACAGCTGACAGTTGACTGTGGAATATTTAGGAGCGAGGAAATTTCACGACTGGATTTGTTGCACAGGTGGCATCCTATCACAGTTCCACGCTGGAATTCACTGAGCTCCTGAGAGCGACCCATTCTTTCACAAATGTTTGTAAAAACATTCTGCATGCCTAGGTGCTTGATTTTATACACCTGTGGCCATGGAAGTGATTGGAACACCTGATTCTTTTGGCAATATAGTGTGTATATATATATATATATATATATATATATATATATATAGATAGATAGATAGATAGATAGATAGATAGATAGATAGATAGATAGATGACAGACCAATTCACTGATGTACAACATAATGCTTTCAACTTGTGAGTGGACACCAGCAGCACAATTACAGGTTAAAAAAGTAGTCCATGGCTATACCTTGGCTAAACCTTGTCTCTGGCAACACTGCAATGTCACACATCTGCCTAGCTCACAGTCTTCTTAAACCATTTTCTGGTCATAAGTAGTACAGAATGTCCTTGGAAGACATTCACCTGCTTCTTTTTCCTCACAGCAATATATTCAGAATTTTTTTTAATACACTCCTAGGTTTAGGTGTCATGTCAGTTCGACATCAAAACTGACAAAACCCATCAATATGGCAGCTGATACCTGGTGGAATAAGCCTGTCAAAAAGCCTATTTATGTCATTTGTCACGAACAGGTTCTGTAGGTGAAATGTAGGAAAGCAGAACAACCTAAAGCGGGACAAAATGTTATGTTATTACACAAGATCAAGCAGCGTGTAGTTCTGGCCATATTACTACATTTGTGAGCAATGATCTCATGAAATCCATGTCAAAATGTGTTTTCAGGTCATATAAGTAATTTTATTTCATCACAAGGATTTTTTGTGTGTGATGCTGAGCTGTGTGTGTCCACAGTGTTTTGAGACATGTGACCAAATCACAGTAAGTGTTAGCTTTAGGCTTAAGTACAACCTCCATACTGCTGGGTTAGTTGTTCTGCAGTACGACTGCTGAGCCACCTTCTGAAATCGACGACAAATTTTCTCTCAAGTTAAATGAAACTCTTGAAACAGAAAGAAGCAGATTGAAACGGAAGATTTCGCTTACGTGAAGTGTGTCATCTCTGAGGGGTCAGAGTATAAACAGTGCACTAAAGGGAATAAACACTGTCATATTTGTAGAACTGATCTGATCTTTGCTGACTTGTATTGTTGTATTGTTAGCAACAATAGCCAGTGTTGCCAGGGTACATGACATTTATTTCACACGTTTGCAAATAAATAAAGAAAAAGAGAGATCTAAATACCTCTTTTTATTTGTTGCTTATAAAAAATGTGCCAATGTTTGACATTACGTCAACTTACACTATTCACATATACACTGACCTGTATTTTACACTGCATAGAAATGTATTGAATGAACCTTTCTAGTTAATAGGTGGAACACTTAATAGGTGGTACACTTGGTGGAAGTGTACATAAATAGTAGGTGCTAGAAACTAAGATTGATAATTCTAAATTGCCCATAGGAGTGAGTGTGAGTGTGTATGGTTGTCTGTCTATATGTGACCCTGTGATGGACTGGCGACCTGTCCAGGGTGTACCCCTGCCTTTCGCACTATGTGTGCTGGGATAGGCTCCAGCAGACCCCCGTGACCCTAATTAGGAATAAGCGGGTATAGACAATGGATGGATGGATGGATGGATGGATGGATAGAAACCAAGATCGAGTTTTTATATGTAGCAGAGATGTTAAGTTAAAGTGGTATTTATTTGTCACATATACATCACAGCACAGTGAAATTCTTTCTTCGCATATCCCATTCTCTGATGGTTGGGGTCAGAGCACAGGGTCAGCCATGATGCAGCACCCCAGGTGGGGTGGGGATTGGGGGCGGTTAGCTTGGTGGTGCAGGGGCTTGAACCCTGATCAGCAACCCAGAGCCTTAACCACTTGAGCCACGTATACAGATGAATACTTTGCTTTGTATTATTAAAGCATTATTATTCTAATTTAAACATTTTGTAAAATTATTTAGCAAAAACCAACACATGTTAGGTTGTACCCCGCTTTCCCCTATTCACCTTCTTTTGTTGCGGCTTGCTTTGTTTGCACAATTCCAAAAAAAACAAATGATCATCTCTAGAGCTTGTTACAAGCTACAGTGTTTTAATAGTTTCTGTTTTCTCCCCTTTGTGTGATTGGAAAGCTTTTGTGTCCTCATCAAGTCTCGTTTGTTAATTCATCCTCGCTGTTTTTTTCTTTCCTCTCTACTTTATTGTAATATGGATTGTAAAATTGTTGAGGAGCTTATTTGCAGCAGCTGTACTAAACCCCAGCTACATCTCTGTTGTGCTTTTCCTAATTACCTCCCAAAGGAACACACATTCTCATAAAGGGATTTAGATGAAAATGGCACAGAAAGTGTCTCTTGGCATTCTGTTGGGCGAATGCTGACATTACTACAAGCCTGCCCTCTTTCAGACACATCCTCTTCTCCAATGAGCTCTTTAAAAATGAGCTCTGATAAAGACCCAAGCACTAATGCATGCAGGCAGGGGAATACAATAAAGTCTTTAATCCTCGCCAAACCTCTTGTGTTTTATATTTGATAGAGTAGCAGACTAGTAGTACCTGAATTTGTTTCTCTCCGGTGTGTGCATGCTGCATAATCCTAGCCAGGGGAAAAGTTAAAGAGGTCACATACCCTGGCAGAATGATCATGATCACAATGTTATTGTGACTCACTTTAAAAAAAAATAAAAAATTCAAACAAACAAAGAAACAAAGACAAAATCTCTTTATATGAGCATTCCCTTAGCTAACATTATTTATACCACAGTGCAGTTAACTTCTCGATTCTGATTGAAGTCAATTCTGTCAGAAGTTTTTCATGACAGCGGCTCTGGCTGACAGAACTTCTGGCGGCAAGACACGCAGTGTTATAATGCACTAGTTCTATTATGTTATCATCTCTATAATAACTAATTCACAAGGACGTGTGTCAGTCAGTAAGTTTTCTTTCATAGAAAAGTTTTTATAGTATATGGAATATAGTTTATAATATATTTAATATTTATTTATAATGGTTATTATTTTATTATTAAAGTGCACAATAACAATCGAAATCATAATATACATATATATATATATATATATAGCTCTGGAAAAAAATAAGAGACCACTGCCTAATCTCCAGATTTGAACCCTATTGAAAACCTCTGGAATGTCATCAAGAGGAAGATGGATGGTCACAAACCATCAAGCAAAGCTGAGCTGGTTGCATTTTTTGAGCAAAGAAGGAGTGGTATAAAGTTCCCCAACAGCAATGTGAAAAATTCGTGGAGAGCATGGAGCCAAAACGCATGCAAATCAGGGTTATTCCACCAAATACTATGCAGACTGCTTCTACAATCATTTGTGAAAGAATGGGTTGCTCTTAGGAGCTCAGTGAATTAAAGCATGGCATGGTACCGCAATAAGTCCATTCTTCAAATTTCCTCACTACTAAATATTCCACGGTCAAATGTTAGTTGCATTATAACAAAGTGGAAGCAATTGGGAACAACAGCAACTCAGTTACGAAGTGATAGGCCACATAAAATTACAGAGAGGGGTCAGCACATGCTGAGGCGTACAGTGCGCAGAAGTCACCAACTTTCTGCAGAGTCAGTAGCTACAGAGCTCCAAACTTCACGTGGCCTTCAGATTAGCTCAAGAACAGTGCGTAGAGAGCTTCATGGAATGGGATTTCATGACCGAGCAGCTGCATCCAAGCCATACATCACCAAGTGCAATGCAAAGTGTAGGATGTAAAGAAAATTACGGAATCTCTCGTGTCAATAGATACACTATATTGCCAAAAGTATTCGCTCACCCATCCAAATAATCAGAATCAGGTGTTCCAATCACTTCCATGGCCACAGGTGTATAAAATCAAGCACTTAGGCATGCAGACTGTTTTTACAAACATTTGTGAAAGAATGGGTCGCTCTCAGGAGCTCAGTGAATTCCAGCGTGGAACTGTGATAGGATGCCACCTGTGCAACAAATCCAGTTGTAAAATTTCCTCGCTCCTAAATATTCCACAGTCAACTGTCAGCTGTATTATAAGAACGTGGAAGTGTTTGGGAACGACAGCAACTCAGCCACGAAGTGGTAGGCCACGTAAACTGACGGAGCGGGGTCAGCGGATGCTGAGGCGCATAGTGCGAAGAGGTCGCCAACTTTCTGCAGAGTCAATCGCTACAGACCTCCAAACTTCATGTGGCCTTCAGATTAGCTCGAGAACAGTGTGCAGAGAGCTTCATGGAATGGGTTTCCATGGCCGAGCAGCTGCATCCAAGCCATACATCACCAAGTGCAATGCAAAGCGTCGGATGCAGTGGTGTAAAGCACGCCGCCACTGGACTCTAGAGCAGTGGAGACGCGTTCTCTGGAGTGACGAATCGCGCTTCTCCATCTGGCAATCTGATGGACGAGTCTGGGTTTGGCGGTTGCCAGGAGAACGGTACTTTTCTGACTGCATTGTGCCAAGTGTAAAGTTTGGTGGAGGGGGGATTATGGTGTGGGGTTGTTTTTCAGGAGCTGGGCTTGGCCCCTTAGTTCCAGTGAAAGGAACTCTGAATGCTTCAGCATACCAAGACATTTTGGACAATTCCATGCTCCCAACTTTGTGGGAACAGTTTGGAGCTGGCCCCTTCCTCTTCCAACATGACTGTGCACCAGTGCACAAAGCAAGGTCCATAAAGACATGGATGACAGAGTCTGGCGTGGATGAACTTGACTGGCCTGCACAGAGTCCTGACCTCAACCCGATAGAACACCTTTGGGATGAATTAGAGCGGAGACTGAGAGCCAGGCCTTCTCGTCCAACATCAGTGTGTGACCTCACAAATGCGCTTCTGGAAGAATGGTCAAAAATTCCCATAAACACACTCCTAAACCTTGTGGACAGCCTTCCCAGAAGAGTTGAAGCTGTTATAGCTGCAAAGGGTGGACCGACGTCATATTGAATCCTATGGATTAGGAATGGGATGTCACTTAAGTTCATATGCGAGTCAAGGCAGGTGAGCGAATACTTTTGGCAATATAGTGTATATAGACTTAGCGTTAAGTTATAATTTCAGTAATGACCATATTTTACCAGAATTTTGTTTATTATGGAAGTAATGTTCCAGAAAAAATCCACTGGATACACTATAAGTTCAAGGTGGAAATGGAGTAGCATGTGCTACTTGTAATGGAAAACCCTTTTCAGCTTTCGGTTCTCACTCACTGACAATAACAGACACCAGATTTTCTTGCTCTGTCACACAGTTGGAACTGCATTCAGGGATGTGCTAGCTTATGCGACAGCGTTAAATAGCTAGGTGTTGTTTTTGCATTTTGGTGTCTAAGCATGACCGCAGTGGTGTGAAATATTTCCCCTGTAAAGCATACGGGGGTGGCTGTCCTAAACATAGATAGAGTCTAAGCCAGGTCTAAAAATGGATTTTCAATGGGAAACCCCCTAGTGAGAGTATAATTCAGTCCAAGACTCGGTTTAAACTGCATCCAAAAAAAAATAAACATTACGGAGCGTGTGTAGGATTCGTAGAAATCTACTACGCCAGTGCAGTTCTGTATATGCTGACACTATTATTGTTTCACAAGCTATATTATGATACAGGGTGGACTACCTGAAACACTTAAAGTGATGCAGTGAGCAGAAAAAAAGAGACATTGGGTATGGCCCAAAAGATTAACCCACCCTTTATAGATTCACTCATCAAAATGAATTTGTTTATTTATTTATTTATTTATTTATTTTGGTGGTGCTAGGCAGGCATTGCTTCCATCGCATATTATTTGTGAGAAGTGCTGCGGGCCAACATTAGTAAATGCATGGTGACAGTAGAGGTAACCTTGAGCAGGCGAGAGAACCTGGAGGCCGTATGTCTTCATTTACCCGAGTATCTGCAGATGGCAGGGCAACAGAGAGAGACAGAGAGAAAGGGAAAGTTATTTTCTGTGCCTGACTCGTGGGGAAAAGAAAAGGCTAATGATATAGGCAATGTTGATTGTTACCTCCCTTCTGGAATAGGGCCCATCTTTGGGTCTGAATGTGTGTTCGTGTGTGTGAGTGTGTGTGTGTGTGTGTGAGAGACAGAGAGAGAGAGAGAGAGAGAGAGAGAGATTGTGTGAGAGTGTGTGTTGGAGTGGTAAAGGGCAGGGGGTGGTCTCCAGGCTCACTCCTCTGAACCCAGATGTTTCATTACTGGCGAGATTATGGGCACACTGGTCAACCATGATGAATGTGCCATGGAAGGCTATAAATAGCATGGCATAAAAAGGAAGTGGGCCAGTCAGCTTTCAAAATGGAACAACATAAGCAATTTTACAGAGTGTCAATTCATCCAGCATTTATTATAACAACACCAAGGGAACAGGCATGCTTATGTAAAAAGCCAGCAAGACATTGCTGACTAATAACATACCTTGGTTCATAAATGTCACCTCTAGCTGCTCTTTGATTAAAAAAAGGTTTGCCTTATTGACCTTTTCACCAGAGTTATGTGAAGAAACATAATTTCAGTAAGTAACACTGAGTCAGTAAGTCAGCATTTGGTAAAACCTTTCTGGTTGGTTTTTCTCAATTGTGATGATCACCTAGGAAAAATAGCCCAGATGTTTCATTGCCATGCAGGTGTGTTACGACACTTTTTGAGCTGACTTGTGCAAGAAAGTCATGACAGACTTTGGAGATCAATGTAAATGTATTAACTCAGTCACATAACGCTAAAGAAATGCTATTTCTATAAATACATATGTATGACACTGTATTTAACTGTATTTATTTAAGTTAATCATTTACATTTTCAAGTTCACTTTTCATTACTTGGATAAGTAATAAAAATATATGAAAATATTAGGACAGTATGACCAAACCATATGTGGATGCCTGAGCATGACACTCGTATGCGATCCTTTCCCTAACACTTGGCTAAAAGTTGAAGTCACATGATTGTCTAGGGATGTCCAATCTTTTCCACAAAGGGCCAGTGTGGGTGCAGGTTTTCATTCCAATCATGAAGGAGCTACACCTGATCTTGGCTTTCAGTAGACTCAGGTGTGGCTCCTGCTTGGTTGAAATGAAAATCACTGGCCCTTTGGGGATACGATTAGACACCCCTGCTCTAGAATGTTTGCTGTAGCATTACAGTTTACCTTCACTGGAACTAAGGACTTGACCCTGAACCTGTTCCAGCATGACAATGCCCCTAAGCACAAAGCAAGGTCCATGAAGCCAGGAGATCAGAATATATCTGGATAGTGAAAAAGTGCATGTGGGTGTGATGGTCAGATATCTACAGACCTTTGGCTGTGTAATGTATTACATCACCATTATTCATGAAACCAAAATATCCTGGTCCACAAACTCAGGTAAGTATCTCAGTATATCTCACATATATCAATATATCACTTAACTAAAGAAATGTAAAAAATAATAATTAATACTGCATATCACAATATATGAGAGAAGCCTTTATTAATGTTTATATCATTTGTTTTCTCTTCCACTTGGTTGTCATATGACTTATGCCAGTAACTAAAAAACTATTTGCTTTTGATAGAAAGTTCTAGCAATTCTTTATAAACTCATCACTGATCGACTTGCAGTTTGTGTTCATCTTTCAAGTAAATGCTATGAATTATTAATTAGAATGCTGAATTATCAAAAAATAAAAAACCTTCAAATGCAAGCTCTGCCATAAAGTATGTTATGACAAGCATATTTTGCTTTAAAAAAAAAAAAAAAAAAAAAATATATATATATATATATACACACATGAATTTAAAACAACTGGCATCATGACAGCAGTCATGACACCTATATAGTCCTCGTAAAATTACGAACTTCAAACTGAAGTGCTGTCAAACTAATTAGCTGATTCTACTGATCCCAGAACAGCTGGATACAGGACACAATTGCAGCACAGCACAGTAGGAAGGAGAGAGAGAAAGAAAGAATGGAAAGAAGAAATAGTGAGTGATTGCTTTATGGAGCATATCAATGGCTCCCTTTTCAGACCATCAGACACCCAATTACCCTGCTACCCTGCCAACACAGTTATGATGTGCAGCAGCATCATTGAAGAGAACAAGTCACCCTGTACCCCTGACCACATGCACATTAAAGCTTATAAGCATTGATACACCTCCTACAAAGTCTTTTCGTTGGCTCTAATACGTCATCCAAGCACACAGAACAAAGGACTGGTTTTAATGACAGCCACTGGCATGTTACTAATAAGAGCAAAATGGTTTAGCTAAACTGAAAGGTCTAATTTAAAAAAAAAAGAAAAAAAATCAAGAAGTCACACCTCACAAAATGAATGGCTGTGGCCTCATTCAGGCTGTCCAAATACATTTTGCCATCCTCCGTGAAATACAGTGAGGAGCCACTGAACGGAGAAGGACAGAGGGAGAACTTGGAGCTTTATTGGAGGAAATGACACTCAGGAGTGATGTAAAAGAGAAATACAGCCAACAAATCACAGCCACCTAATCCATCTGGACAGAAGCTAATGGCTTGACACTGAGCCCAGGTGAGTTTAATCAGGGGGATTCACTGTCAAGCTCAGACGTTTGATGATAGACCTATTCAGCTCCTGCCATGGCTTCAGTCCATCTCCAAATCAGAGCAGAACCTCCACTGGGAGCTTGAGTCGAGAGAGACTGGGGGATGTTTGGGCTCCAATCAATGACCATCTGAAAGAAAAAGCTGCTGAGTGCTGAAACTGTGCCACAAACTAGCTGATCTTTTCATTGCTGATGGTAAACAGTCTAAGCACCTGGGAGATCTGTATCCCGAGTATTTCCCTTGCAGGTTATTAGATAAGGAGTAAAAACATGTCACGATGGGGTTGCTGTTAAAGAAAAAGAATCCACAATGGGCTGGTGTTTCATAGCCGGACAAGAAGCAAAGAGGATTGTGTTCCTGTAATGTTTTATTCCTTTCATACCACAGCAATTTACCAATGATTGCATTTTTCATCAAAGAAATTTTGTGCCTTTTAATGATTTATAGTAACAATTACGACAAGTTAAAATCTGGTATCGCTTACATTATGGCCATAAAAGTTGTCCCTTTTACGATCATTGCTTATTTTTCTTTTGGCTTAAAGTTAACAGGACAAAAATTAGCACGGCATGTTACCAGAAATCACAGTCTTCTTTTTTGTGTGGTGTAAAACTTATTGACATTTTTTTCCTTCCATAAATGTTACATCAATATGTGCTTTCAAGTTTTACAATATCAGTGATAATATATTTTTATTGTTAAATATCACGGCTTTTTTAAACTCTTTAATGTCTTGTTAGACGATAAACACTCGGATTTTAAGACTTTGTAGTATTTCGGTTTTTACCCAGCCTACTGGGGCAATGTATTTAGAGAAAAATGCCGCCTTTCCCCCCACAAATGTTTATATCTTCAAAGTAAATGGTGACCCATTTTGATCTCTGAGATTCACCAAGTGCTTGTTCATAAGCATCTAACATTTGAAGATGTTATCGCTAATATTCTGTGTAAGGTTATGCCAATATAGGGGGAAAAAAAAAACATCTTGCACTAAAATCCAACAGTGTCCTGACTTATTTTATATCAGACTTGCAACCCTAAAATAATTCATTTGTTTATTCTGATTCGAAGTGTCCGATAAGTCCATTTTCATTCTGAAAATTCATTCTTGCCCTAAAAAAGGTCAGTCCATTCATTATTAGGCTTAGAATTTGTCGAGCAACAACCATACAAATCCACATGAATGAGTTGTTACTATGGTTACAATAATATTCCGTTAGAAGCACAAGTTACTACAAACCAAAGACTTCTATTACAGACAGAATTAGTCAGCATTGCCATTATAGCAAATGTATAAAGCGCTGTAGTATAATTTGGTGTATGTGTGTATTTCTTGTATATATTTTAAAACAAATCACCATAATGTGTGTTTGTGTTGGAAATTTATTGAATCTAAAGTCATGTCTGGAATACAGTTTGTGTAACTGTATGTACAAAGTGCATCGCTCATTCAAGGGCCCATTTTCATCTCTAAAATGAACTAGTTGTCAAAGCAGCATGATTGATAGGCACTAAAACTCTATGCGTCTCTGTGGAACTGAGTGTGGATGACTACAGCAACATGCACAACCATCGTGCATAATCGGAGGAGACATGTATGGATGCCACCATATGCCTGCATACTTTTATTTATATAAAGCCGGGACATTACATGTTCATCTTATTCCCTAACAGCACACTGAAGGATTTCTGTTGGTAAAATGGAGGAGCAATGAATTATAACGGGCTAATGCTTGATGAGTGCAATAGTTCTGTAACATAAATAGAAGCTCTAAAGTTATAGATCAATCCATCAGTTTAATTAATTAGTTTCTGTCTACAGAAACAATGCTGTGAACTACTGTCTATGTAACGGTTGTCTGGTAGGCACTTTAACAAATAACCTTAACCTGAATGTCAATGGTTTTATCTGTCATTCTAAGCCTTTATACAAATACCTTGAAAAAAATGCTGTCATTTAAAGTCAGCCATCTTAGAACGAGGCCCAGACTGAACTGATGTTTTTGTTCAGTAAGCAGTTTTGACTGTCAGCTCATCTTCCTTCATTTTTTTAAAGTATGATACTGTATAATCTACGATAAGGGGTTTTCCTTGATGTTCGCACGCACACTTTTATATCTGAGACATGTAATAAGTAAAACGTAATTTTATAATACTTTAGTAATGATACTTCTCTCTCTCTCTTTTTTTTTTTTTTGCCTTTCCAGTTTTATCAAACAGTAAAGGGAGTGCTCTTGTTCCCTTTTGTATGCAGATTCCCACTCCATCTGGTCAAGTAATGGATCTGGCAACCCTCTTTACATCACCGAAGTCCCCAATGTGCCTTCGAATACACAACAGCTGCCAGATTGTCTACTTTTTAAAGCCTAGAAACACAGAGCTGTAACCTTGTGAACTGCTTCAAAACATGCCAGATGAGTCACTGAGTAATTTGTGACAACTTAATTCGTGGGTCATTGTTATTGACACTGAGAGTGAATATTAGGAAAGACTACGGCAGGACTAGGTCAACTTTAATCACAGAGGAATGGCTTCTGTAAGCACTGACAGATCCTTCTCTCTGCCACAACTGACAGCACAAAGTAAAAGTAAAAAGCGACTCAAGTGGAAAACAAGAAAACGAGAACACCCCAGAGCACCACAGATTGTACAAAGTAAATATAGACCTCCATGTAAACGTTCCACATTTTGTAGTATTCCAAGCTATTTAAAAAGACTGTACGTAATTCGGATAATGTCATGAATTTCCACAAAATAGTTCATAACGTTGGCATGGCGGTAGGAAGGAAATCAGTACAGTTATATATATATAACTAAAAGCCCATACATTATTCCATTACTTTTATCCTAAATGAACACCATGCGAAATCAGCCGCGTTAAGAAACAAAATATTTGATTCAGTGGTGTGCAATTAAAGTGTCACATGATCAATATGAATTCAATATAAGTGTGTTTCCTGAACACCCCAGAGTTTGTTTGAGAATACAGCCAAACAAAATCATCATGAAGACTGGTATCCAGGAGCTACTAAAATAGATCCAAGACAATGTTCTGGAAAAATATCAATCACTGTCTGGTTTATTAAAATTACTTTGAACATCCTACAGATGACCATTAAATCCATTATTTAAATATTAAAAGATTATTGAAAGAATATTGAACTTCCACATCGGTGTAATGGTCTTTTTCATGCATAATCAAGACATTTCATCTCAAAGTCCATTTCTAGCTTTACAAAATGAGGAAAAAGTTCAAAGTGACTGAATATTTATACAAGACACTTTAGCTGTCATATTAATAATGTTCCTTTTTGCTTTATGATCCCCTAATGAAAAGTCAATAGTGTAATGATTCCTTTCCATGCTGTTACCTTCTGACCTTAAGCAAATTAAGAGATTTCTTAATAAAGCTCCTGATCAATGAACACTTTTCTTTGATACTCCAATTGGCACCATCAACCCAAGTAGCCTAATGTGACTCATGAATCAAATGAAGTGAAACCCCGGGAATGAGTAGGCTTCTTTCTGCACGGGTAAAGTTAAACGGAATTCAGAAAGCTTCATTAAACCCCGACTGAAACTGCAACTTCAGATCTGTCTGAGTGAACTGGAGTGTGTGTGACAATCACAAAGAGTGTGTGGCAATCAAACAAGAGAGACAATCAAAATCCGTCATTATGTCTTTCAAAGTTGTGACAGGTCTCCATGGATGGTGAACACTTTTCGGGAAAAGGGTTCAAACTGATTGGGGGGAGATCACAAGAGGAAAAGCTAAAAGCTAACAAGTGGTGTAAAGAGAATGTTGAAATTCACTCTACAAAACTCTGAGTCAACTTTGTTTATCTGTATAATTCGAGGTTCATTTGGAAATGAGAAGAAATGCAGCAAATGTTTTGTCCTAAAATGTGTAAGCATTACTACATAGCATGCCTGAAATTAAACAGGAACATAGTTACTTTGACAATGGTTTTGTATATCTATTATAGAGAGAGAGAGAGAGAGAGAGAGAGAGAGAGATGAGCTGCTTAATTTTGTCCCCTATGTTATGGACAAAGAAGAAGTTGTGCTGCAGTAATAATGGTAATTACTCAGTAATTTACAAAAATCCCTGCAGGCCTTGTCTCAGAGCATTTCAGAGCACTGGATGTAGATGTTATGCAGTCATCACTGACTTGTCACTTTTTCCCTAAAAAATAAAGTGTTCCAATTCTGTACACTTCTCAGGCGTAGCGTGTCTCTGTATGTGTACATATCTAATCAGAAAATGATGTAATAAAACATTATAAGTGGACATCAATGGAAAAACAGTGCACAATATATCAACCTAGTATGGAGTATGGAATTTAATGCTAACATAACTATAGATTTACTTCCGCAAATACATATAGCTCTGTACAGTCTGTCATTTTTATTGTACATCTATCCAGTGTTTCTTTTACAGGTTCAGACTTTCTTTTAAAAAATCATTCTTCATATATGTCTCACTGGGTTTATTTATGCCGCGAGTGTGGGACAGACTCCAGATCAACTGCGCCCTTAAAAAGGGAGAAGCTTTTACTGAAGATAAATAAATAAATGAGTGACTGAATGAATATATGGGAGAGAGAGATAAGAGAAAGCCATAATCACTAACAATATATATGCTCTGCAGTAATACCCCACACTAACACACACACACACACACACACACGTCTTACTATCCTTGTGAGAACCTTCCATTGACATAATGTTAATAAATGTCTCATCTACACCTGAACTAAGAAACCAAATGAAACATTTGGGACTTTTTTATATTAAAATAAAAGCTGCAGGTTTTGAAAAAACAAACAACAGTCTATTTGGTACCCGCCATGATATAAAAACCGGGCCAATGTGTTCTATAGGTGCTCCTGCATGGCAGGGTTTATCCTTTGGAGCATTTCTAAGCATGTATCTACAAAGGCACAAACACTATTGTCATGGCCATGAGCCATTCAAGCTGAGTAGTACTGTATGAGATCAGCTGGCAAGTGTAAATATGATCCCTAAGCAACAGCATCTATTCCAAGTCACTGAATAATTCTTGAAATTTGAAATGTTGCATGTTGGAGGTTAGAAGGTTGATAACTGCAAAATTATCCAACACTCAAAGGAATAACAGTAGAATTCAAGATTCAAGAAGCTTTATTGTCATTTCAACCACATATACCTGACACAGTACATAGTGAAATGAAACAACCTTTCTCCAGGACCTGGTGCTACATAAACATACAACATATAGTTCAAACACAAATAACAACACAGAGCTAGGACCGAAGTTTGTCCAAGCCACATAAAGTGCACAGTGTGCAGCTAGGTGCAAACAGAGCAAAGACAAGACAGTGCAAAAACAATAAGTACCAAAACAGACAACACAAAAACACAGGACACTTAGTACTGAAAAAAAGAAAAAGAACATGTGCAATGAAATGTAAATGAAATGAAATAAAATGAGATGTTTGAGACCTGACAACATGTATTGTGCAAAAATACAATAGCAGCGGTTGAGGTAGAAGTAAAGTTTTTCAGCTGAAAAGGCCTTTGGAGAGAATCTAGAATCCATAGACTCTATGTAATACCAGCTCAGCAATAATGTTGAACCTGCTGTACAAATTATTAATGTATATATAACATGTACTTCCCTTAATTTAAGCCAAGGTTGACATATTGGCTCCTCTTTGCTATTTCTGCTAAATCAGTGCTGAGCGTGTGTCTGCAGTCTCAGCACCAGGATCAAAGGCACAGTGAATGCTGCTTTATGGAAAGCTAGCAAATTGAAATTCTGATATATGCTGTTTGTGGATTGACCAATAAATACTGTCTTGATGGTTCTTTAAAGCAAGCAACCTAACCTTTGATTGATGTTGCTCTGGCACTTCGGATGACATTTGAGAAATATTTCTAGCCTCTTTGACTTTTAAAACCAAAATGTTGACATACCTAATGTATTGGTATGTCTATTTTTTTTTTTATTTATTCTGGCTTCATCTCATTTTTGGATTTTTGGATTAGTCTAGTTCAATCTGTTCGCCTGGATACCTGCCTATAATATACAATATTATTGCCTTGTTATTTTGTTTTAGTCACCTGAGATCATTCCTAATAAACAGACCCTGCTTTTGCATCCAAGTCTTTAATTTAAAATAAACCTGGAGCTATTAAAAGTTTAATTTCTAATATTTACTAACACTATTTGGATATTAATATCTGCTTGAAATTCCATAGAAGAAGAAGAAGTATATTTGACACCTAATGGTGTGAAATTCATTCTTTAGCAGCTTCCATTTTTTCTTCTTTTTTTTTTGGGAGCGAAAGACTAATCAGAATCTCAAAATCTAACTCTGGGTGACAAAACACATCACATATTCCACAAGAAATGACTGTGGCTTTTTTTCCCCCCCTCCCTTCTGCAGCTTAATTATTCAACACAGTGAATTCATCTGGCACAAGTACAAAAGAGCAGTGCAAAAAAACATCTGCTATGTTGTTCAAGTTCTACTTTCAGCTTCCTTCCCCTTTTATCATACATCAAAACTTTAACATTTGTGCAATATTCATTTACAATAATCTCAGTAAATACCAGCGAAATACCAATCAAGTTTGCAATATAAACATGTGAGGAAAACATCAGACAAATGCTGATATAAAAGTTTCTCTTTGGTTCTGATGAAATTGACTAACTGAAATTGAGTAAAGGCTTTTATTTGTAAAATTGTGTGCAGAGATTAGC